>NW_027513233.1:0-240925 GCF_048772815.1 Callospermophilus lateralis
GCTGGCTTTAGCAGGTTATGGACCTGGGTTTGTGTTCTTAGCTGCTCCTTTATACCCGCTGTTAAATGAGAATGCCCAATTCCAATGGACCCTTGAGCACCAGCAAGCTTTTGATAACATCTAAGAACACTGACAATGAACTCCTCAACTTCAGTGAGCCCAGCCTGCAATTTCAGAAAGCCCTACACTACATTAAAAATGTACATCAACTCAATCAACTTGGTTCAAAAAAACTGCAGGCATTACTGTAGGATCAAGAATAGAGTTTTAGACTAACTCACTCACAGTGAAAGGAAATAATTGAATGGGTAACAAAAGCCTGTCAGTTCTGTCAATTGGTTAATGCTTACACTTCCAAGCTTCCTACAGGAAAGCACCTATGAGGAATTAGACCAGGACAATTCTGGGAAGTGAACGTTACTGAAATTAAGCCAGCAAAGTATGGGCTTAAATATCTCCTAGTCTTTGTAGATACATTTTCAGGATGGATTGAAGCCATTCCCACCAAAAAAAATAAAAGAAAACCGGCACAAATTGTGGTCAAGAAGATTCTGAAAGATATTTATCAAAGACACGGCCTGCCTAATGTAACATGGTCTGATAATTGAAGACCCTTCATGGGCCAGGTAAATCAGGGGATAGCCAGGACCCTGGGGATTAATTGGAAGTTACATTGTGTTTATAGACCCCAGAGATCAGGACACGTAAAAAAAATAAATAAAACCATTAAAGAGACCTTAACGAAATTAAGCTTAGAGACCGGCATAAAAGATTAGACTATGCTCCTGCCTTATGCACTGTTTCATGCAAGAAATACTCCCTTTGTTTCTTTGTGTAACCTCACCCCCTATGAAATTCTCTTTGGGGCCCCTCCTCCACTAAGAGACCTAACCCCGACTCTAAGACCTAAGGATCCCTTCCACACACCCTTGCTTGACAGACTTAAATCTCTTGTAAGAACTCAGATATACCTGTGGAAACAGCTGGCTACTGCCTTCCAACCTGGGAACGAGGGGAATCCACATTGATATCAAGAAAGAGACTTCCTCTACATAAGATGACATCAGGTGTCATCCCTGGAACCCCGCTGGAAAGGACCATTCCAGGTGCTACTTATAGCACCTAAAGCAGTAAAAGTAGAGGGAATCACTTCCTCCATCCATGCGTCTCATCTCAAGCCTGTGCCATGTCCAGACTCTGGCTGGAAACTGGAAAAGACTGGAAACCCTTTCAAATTGCATATTCGCCACGTGGGTAAGGCTATAGACTCTCTCCTTGGCCACCCGTAGTCCTAACGCTCATCAGCCCCTACTGCAGCGATGGCTGATCACAAATCCTACTAGATAAGAAGTATGGTCTCTCTTGCATACAGCCCACTTAGGGACCAGGAGGCCATCTCTCCACCCAGACATTTGCCAGCTGGCTATAGGTCTTTCCTATTAGAATATCCCTGATGAAGAGGATCCCATTAAAATTCCATTAAATCCTTTCCGTACCATAGATAATGGAAACAAACATTATGGTTGTAGGGACAGGCAAGCCAGATGCAGGTTCGCTAGCCTATATTAGTATGTTTGCCTGGCAGACTATCAAAGCCACAAACCGCCACGGCTGTGTGGGGGAAAAGCCGACTTCTTCTGTAAGTCATGGGGATTTGAGCATACAGGGGCTGCCTGGTGGAACTCAAAATCCTCATCAAATTCAGTACACAGCATTGGCCATATTACCACTTAGACAACCCAAACTGATGGCCCCCAGAGGAGTCTCTAGATCCTCAAATTCTGTGTGACCTTTTTAACTTCTGCAAGTGCTCAAAAGGGTGAAAGGAAATTCCCCTATGTGAAGGCCTTTTTCCTTTCGCTCACATCCTGAACTATGCTTCTCCAATAGTTCCTCAAACTCAGCCTTCTGCTCCATACTCTCTGCTGTCAGTCCCACCTCAGCAAACCTGATTTCTCTTCTCCAATTACTAGATCAAAAACCGAAACCTCCGCCGGTTCTCAGAGCATTGCCCCTTGCTGAGGTAGCAGGTACTGAGGTACCCATCCACCCACTCACTTCTCTCTTTTCCTGTCAGTGCCCACACCGGGTCCCACCAGGTCCTCTTACCACCTAACCCAAAGCTCAAACCAGCTTAGGAGAGCCCTCAGACCCCTATCGAAGATGTAATGAAAATGGCCTTTAAAGTTGCTTTGTCATCACTGAAAACAGGTTAGTAAATTTTAAAGTCCCTCACAGGCTTTTTGGGATACTCACTCCCGTCTTCCTTTCTGCTCTACCGTTTCTACTGCTCAATTTATGTTGCTAGGAAAATCCCAAAATCCTTTCCCATTATTCTTTTACATCTCTCCTTCCTTATTCTGAGATCCACGGAGCTGCTCTCACCTCCCGCCTTCCCCATCTTCCCCCTCTGTACCAGGCCCTCAGAAAAATCTTCACTGAACTTCTCCAGAAGTCTTCACCATGGCTGACTTTAGGACTTTCAGCAAAAGAGTCTCTATAAATGAGTTCAGTGTAGATTAACTTCCTCTTATTCTGTTGCCCTGTTCTACTTGCCTACTGGCTGGAAAAATCATCACTCCTAAGCTAGACACCCGCTTAATAGTTTTTCACAGAATATGTGAACAAGGCCTCTGGCTTTGAGCTGGGGCTTCACAGAGATGGCTACATTTCTAAGATAAAAAGTTACAAACTGGGCTCCATGGTAACAGTTGGCAGGGGGATAAAAGAAAAGGAAAAAAAAAGCTCTCTGCCTCCCAGGTGTCCTTGAAAAGTTAACTTGCCCACAATAGAGGAAAAAAACAGAAAAAAAAAAAAGCTTCGTTTTGTGAATTTCTGCAGACTGTGAACTTCTGAGTCCCTTCTCTTTCATGTTGGGTACAAAATTCTAAAACTACCTGAAATTGGGGTTCAGGGAGTTAATTGATTACAACAGAAGCAATGCCCTCTGAATCCGGTTGCAACCAAATAGGACTGTTTCCCTGTCTTTGGTGCTATCTTAGGTGCCGTGCCTTGTCCGTCCCTACAACCGTATAATTCTATATACTTAAACATTGTTCATGTTTTCATGAAATGGTCAACAGATGTGATTAATTGTGTAATGGTGAAGATGTGTCCCAGATTGCTCTATAATGACCCAGGTTCATTTGAAGTTCAAACAGGGGGGCATACAACCCGGTTCCACTGGGAACATATATCCCTCACTTTAGCCATCATATTAGGAATTGAAGTTGTGGCAGGGGTAGTCACAGGAACCACTGCCCTGCTCCATGGTACACAACAAATGACCCAAATAGAAGCAGCAAGAGACCAAAACTTAAAGATAATAGAAACCTCCATCACAGCTTTGCAGGAATCTTTAACATCTCTCTCTGAAGTTGTTTTACACTCAAGTTGAGGGTTGGACCTCCCCTCCATGAGAGAAGGGGGCCTTTGTGCTGCATTGATGTAATAATGTTGTTTTGATCCCGACCATACTGAGGTTGTAAAATAAAAGGATGCCTTGAAAAGCGTCAACGAGAGAGAGAGGCCCAAAAAGGGTGGTTTGAGTCTTGGTTCACACAGTCCCCCTGGTTATCTACGCTTTTATCAACCCTGGCCTGTCCAATAATAATCCTCATATTATTGCTAACTATAAACTCTGTTTGCTCAACCATGTAAGTTCTTTTCTCCAAGCTCAAATTGGACAAGTTAAACTTATGGTAATACCCCACTAGCAGACATAGAATGTGACACGCCCCAATAATCACTTTTATGATTAAAAGTAGCAAGAAGAAGAAGTGCGGAATGAAAGGTTAATAAAAAAGGTACTTGTAACTTCCTGTTTTTCTGTATGCTTAACAAAACACTGTTGAAATCTTTAGAACTGTTTGTAATCTTGTTCCCAGATTGTGCTGTCCCCAACTGCCAAATTGCAGAATGTATTCCCTCACCCAGATTCACACTAACCGCCCACTCGCTCTGACCCATCAATAAATTTCTGTCCCTGCCCTCTCCAAAGAAAGTATATAAGCTCTGCTTAAGCTGTTCTCAGGGCTCTCTGCTCTATCCATGTGAGTATATTCAGAAGGAGTATAAAGTGAGTGACAGGATTAGACATTTTCAACAGGCTTGAGGTTGAATACATAATCTTAGGAAGAAACAAATATGTAGTCACCAATAGGATTTATATTTGAGAGCATTAGACAAATGTGAAATGGATGTTTTAGGAATCCATGCTCACTTTCCACTTAGGATATGGTACAATCATAAGTGTGAACTTTGCATTTGTGTCCAGAATATTACTGTGACAAAATGTATGTGTAGATCAGGTGCATGAGTATTTCTTCCACCATTTCTGGGAGCAATATTTGAAGACTATAAATAATTATTGGGGGTGCAAATAGATGTACCCTGTGTTTATGAAAATAGAGATAATGCATGAATAGACCATACTGTGAATAAGTAATGTAACTGGTTCCAACTTTAAATAATGGATTGAATTCACATCTGAAATTATACAGGGAATCTTATATTGATATACAATCATTCATTCCAACCAGTAATACATCTAATGGTAATATTAATGTTATGGTTTATCATGATGTGTGTGAGTTTTGCTTCAAAAGTGATTATGGAAATTGAAAAAAATGTGTTTGGAAAGAAGTCTCATGAAAAGACCAGTCAAGAAACCTGGAGGAATGCATGTTTTCTGAAGCAGGAAGTGATTGAAAGTGAAACAAATGCATATAAATTTGTGAACTTGTGGATGAAATATATATATTATGAAGTGCAAAAACTGAAGAAATATTAATGTACCAGTGTTGAATGAAATTGAACGTCAAAAGACTCATCATGTCCCATAGGAATTCACTTGCATTGATGTTAAACTGGGTCAGTTACTGTAGAAATATTGATATTTGTAACCACCATTCGCTGTAGTGAGTTTTCTGTTATAGAAAACAAATATGTATTTCAAGTGGATGAATATTTCTGAGATAAATCATGTGTGAAGTTGATTATTAATCCACATACATGAAAAAGAATGAATTTTGAGAGTGTATATAAGACACATGTAATTCATATTTTGAAATATTTTTAGAGTGTATATATATATATATATATATATATATATATATATATATATATATACACACACACACACACACACACACACATACATCACATACATACACACAAAATACACACAGACATTAAATAGTAGCAATATATATGAAAAACGTAATTCATCATAAAATATATACCAACCACAGATGGAAAAATAATATTTATTTTACTGAAAATGGATTTATGTATAATGTTCTACTAGGAAGCTCACCCATAGGTTGAATTTTTAGTTCCAACAGTGTTTACGAGAAGTGATCTCTTCTCACAATTTGTATCTGCCAAGTCAGGCACCTCACACAAATGTACGTGTGATACCAGGTAGGATTCTATATGTGCATATAAAAATACACGTGCGGAATAGGATAGAGAGAAAGGGAGTCAGGAATTGACATATTTGTTCATTTTTAAAACACATGGAGAAATATTTTAATAAAAAATTCACTAGATTTATAACACCTACCCTTTATCTTGCAAAAGGCAATTCTAGTATACACCATGCCTCCTCTGAAATGCTTGTATTTCAATTCTATTTGGGTTATTTTTCTCCATCATATTAGTATTAGTAGTTAGAATCTAGTAAGCTATTGGTTAGTGTCAGGGATTCAGTATTTCGAATGGAAAATTGGAAAATGAATCCAATGTATATGCAAATATGTGCTGCACAATAATCTTCCCACTCTCATCCAGAATAATGTCTTGACATTACCTTGGCCTCAAGTAAGACACAATTAGAGGAGAAGAGTTAGAAAATCTGTGAATACATATCTGGATTGGAAAATGCTCAGTAGTTCACAACCTTGGAGGTTGTAGAGGAGTTTCCAAAAGTAAGGGACACGGTTGATACACCCAACCTAAGCTTTTATTAAAATTAGGAGCCATCTTTCCACAAAACCATGAAAAGATAATTTTGGCTTTAGTATAAATTACTGCAAATTCTGAACCTGCTTGAAATGCCTGCCCGTGCCTTGAACTCCCCCATGCCTAGCTCTCTGACCAGATCGCAGCCCTCTCTGAAACTTCAGTGACACCTCATAAATAATGGCCTTCCCTGACCATACAACGACCCTCTCTGAGGCTCTAATGGTCCTCATAATTTCTGATTCTAGGGCCAGCAAAACAAAATGTAAACAAAAATTAGTGTGATGCTTATCAAAATTCTTTTTTCTGTAACGCCCCTTTTGTGTAACTTTCTGGCCTATAAAGCTGGGCTGTAGGAGAGGTGGGTTTGCTGTCTTGTTTCCACTATTTTGAGAGGAAGATGCAGCCCGGCCACTGAAAATAATAAGCTTGTCTTAATTTGACTTTAATTGGAGTCAGTGGTCTTTTCTTGAATCGTGGTCTAACATTTTGTAGTTCCGCAGCGAGATGAACCTGCCCCAAAAGATCACAAGACCAGACTGCTGGAAATTCTGAAGCTGGCCTTCCCTCCAGGGCTCCGTCCTGGAGAGGCAAGTTCCAAGGCCTTGGAGTGAGCTTTTGTTCCGGGGAGAACTGCAGTGAACCACCGCACTAAAACAATTAGCAAGCTCATGGTGGAGGAGGCCTCCATTGGTAAGTAGCACCTATATAACATTTGATATCCGGTAAAGGGAGATCTCTTCTGATGACACAGAGGTGGCCTGGGGAGGCACACATATACTCCTGTCTGGGACAGTAACGAGAATCATTCTGTCCTCTGTTCTATTCTGTAGTGAATTCCTCTGAAAGGGTAGAGAGGTGCCAACAGACACACAGAAGTTCCTATCCCGGAGCATTAGCAAGATGTTCCATTGCTCCTCTGTTTTTCTGTTTCTGCGCCGAGTTTCTGTTTTTTTTTGTGTTTTTTTTTCTGTGTTCTACATGTTTTTTGTTTGTTTGTTTTTGTGTGTTTTGTTGTGTGATTTCTGTGGAAAAAACTTAAGGATATTGGACATGAAAATGGGTAATAAAGCATGTAAGGCTGACATCCCTTTGAACTGTGTTTTAAAGAACTGTGATGAACTTTACCCCCCTTTGTTAAGCAGGATAAGAGAAGCCACTAGCTGGCTGCCTGGAGCACACACACTGCACAGGGCAATGCCTGCTGGGGTCATAAGAACTGAGTATCTCCCAGGTTAACAATTGAAACTCCTTTAAAACCCCTTGTCCCTTCAGACAAAGAGAGTTACAACCTTTGGGCAGAGACCCCTGTGTTTTTCCTTTGTTAGCAAAGCAGTAAAACTCCCTTTTTCTTTTTCTCAAACCCTGTCCTCATTATTAAATTGGCATGAATTGACTTCAAATTCAGGAAGTGAACTTTAAGTTACAAATTTTGGTACCCCCCACCGCCCCGGAAATTTTTGAGAGCTGACTACTGAAATGTTAGGAGATGGAGCGTGCTTGGGGTGGAACGAAACCAGAAGAGCTAATCCTGTAAGTATAAGGAGGGACTGAGCGACTCCAGTCAGCTGCCAAAGCCCTGTTTTTTCAGAGAATTACCTCCTTCCTTCTCTGCACTGTAAGGATTATGCCACCTCTGTTTTTTTTAAAAAAGAGAAAAAGAAAAAGGGGACACTAAATGCAGTAAAGTAACCATGGAGACCCTTGATATTACATTTCAGGTTGTCCCTCTGTGAAAACATCTGGTTCCCTTGTGGGGACATCTATGGTTCCACTGGTGTAGTTGATTTTTCTCTTATCTGGTCTGTTTTAAAGGCTTCTGTCTGTCAGCCATATTCTGGAGCTCCTTTCTGTCTGTCTTGTGTCTTTTTTTCTGGCCCTTTAAGACATGTGCAATGATATGTTGATATTATAAATTGTTTCTTGGGAATGATCTTAGCTGAATGTGTGTCTAAATGATGATGTTTTATTGTAACAATCTGGTATCTGAATGGGTTTTTAAAGCATTGCACAATCTTGCAGTTAAAAGTCGGGTTTAGGTAATTGTTTAGTTTATGATTTCAGATAATTCATGTCAGAGAACTTAAATACTTAGGATGGAAAACTAAACAACACAACTTCCAAGTTGGCAAGTAACTTCCCAATCATTCAGGCTATTTTTCACCAATTTTGAACTGGGTAGCCTGGGAAAATGTCACTGTGTGTAGCAGTGCATTAAATTGGACAAGGATAGTAAATCATAGTATGGTATCTGTTGACAAAAAAAAGATGTAAAGATATAAAATTTTGTGAATTGTATCTTAAACTTGTATGATAATTTTCAACATCCAAACCTGAACATTATGGTTGAAATGCCTTAGGCCTGAGGTGTCTGCTCAGATTAGCAGCTTTTCCCTGTTCTTTCTGGACCTCAGCCAGGACTTATGTTGAAATGCAAATGAAAGAAGCCTGCTAACTTAGTAGGAGACTGATCTGAGGCCTAAGAGAAAAAAAAAGTTAAATTGTATGGTATTTACTAATTAATTACCAGTCATTTTTTCTAGAACTCTTATTTTTTTCCTTAGATTCTTCATTTTTTTGAGCTCATGATTTTGATCCTACAGACCTAGGTTAATGTTTTTCTGATCAGTTCTATCTTTGACCAACTGTGGAGTTTTTGAAACATTGCAATGGATATTTCACCTGTGAAAAGCTACAAGACCTTTACTATTATTATGTGTACACACTGTTGTTATGTGTTTTATATCTATATATACATATGTCCGTATATCATATATATGATACACAAATTAACATATATAAAGTGCACTCATAAAAACAACGCTCATAAAAACAAATTTTACAAAGTGGATCTAAAGATCTTTAATTCACGTGATTTAAATTGTTGAATTTAAATTGGATAAACAGATAAAAATAAATGTCTTTAAAACTCAGCTTACAAGTTTTTCTAGGTGTTCAAAAATCTAATAAAATATTAATGTCTACAAAAATTCTAATATGACTTGGTTCTAGGACTTTTCCTTCAACAAAAAAAAAAATGGTTTACAATCTTCAATACATTTGTCTAATATTTTGATAAATAAGTAAAGTAAATTTGATATGGGATTACTCATTCATGAGTACTTTTGTTACATATCTGATTGATTTACTAAGGTCTGTAGAAGTGTGTAATAAAGTCTGTATAAGATTGTAAAAATCAGTCATGTGTTAAAGAGACAAAAATTTCTGAAAACATAAGTTTACCCATAACATTGTGTTTTATTAAGTTTTATTTTTTCTAGAGCAAGCAACCATAAAAATTAAACAACTGATTAAATAAGAACTGTTATTTTAGAGCCCTGTACTGCCATTTCTTTAAAAGCTAAACTTGCTTAATGTAGAAACATCAATGTAATTGTGATGCTATTAATGTGCTCCTATCTTTCAGGTATACAAGTCTGTAAGGTAGAAACTTTAAAAGAGCATTACACCAAGCTGGTGTTCTGAAGTTGTATAGTAAAAAAAAATATATTGGGCATTCATTTACCAGTTTTCAATAAGATATGTAAAGTTTTATGTTACTTTTTACATTGGGGAACAATTTAAATGTATTTTTATGTTAATGAGAGCCTTATCTATGCAAAGGTTAAAAACTTTCAGTGTTTATTAAATTCATGTTTTAAATGTGATATCCTATGGTGTTAGCTAATGTTCATGTGACCTCAAACAATTTATATAAAATTTGTAAAATGATATTTAAAAAAACAAAGTTCATCTTTAGAACTAAAACACTTAATATTTATAAAGAGCCCTGCGTTACCTGAGATAAGGCTCTGTGTCCCATATTACTACATGTGAGAATGACTACGAAAGCTGTAGGTAAGATTATGTTTCATTTAAAGTTATGTTCAAAAGTTGTTTTGTTTTCTGTTAAGATTACTAGGATCTCAAACATGGGATATAATGTATAACTCAGCTAAAAAATTCAGGGGAGCTATTACACAAACTGAGTATTTTTACACTTGTTAAAAATTTTTATTTTGTAATTTCCTTATAAGTGATCTAAAGATTCCCTGTTAGTGTTTTACAGAAGTGTTGCTTTAAGAACACAGCATGGGTTAATTTAAGATAATAAGTCATCACCTACAAGACACCTACAATACAGATCCCAATTAATAAAAAGATAAATAATTATAAACTTATAGACATTAAACCCCAGTACTCTTAATATAAGGCTGTTAAAATTTATTTGCTGGATAATTAAGATTAGGATTTAAAATTAAATTTACATGAAAAGAGCCAAGAAAACCAATATTTGGCTCTTGCCCTCTGAGTCAGTCTGAATCCATTGAACAGGGGACTTCTCTAAAAGCTTTGCAACTCTGGGCCTCATAACCTCCCAATCAGGGAGATTAATGAGACCACTGGAAAACAGAAAGCCAATCAGTGCATTTTCTATGAAGAAGAGAGTCATCAGAGAAGGGAGACATCTTTGATGCTTCCAAGGGAAGCGCCATGGTCAAGCAAGACCTGGACCCACCTAGCGCAAATGGCACCAGCAGAACTGAGAAGCTGCTCTCAAGTTTCCCCAGGAATGACTTTCATAAAACTCAGCTAATGTTAACAATAGATAGAAACAAAAGTCAGTTTGACAGCTTCATCTTAAACACTTAGCAAAGAGAGTTAAAACCAAAATACAGCCATTCCTGACATTTTAAATAATAATAATAATAATAATAATAATAATAATAATAATAATAATATTTTAAGGTATTCACTTTATGTTATCCTCCCAAAATAAGTAAGACTGGAGGCCACAAAGAAGGATTCTCAGTCAGCAATGCCTGATAACTATAAAAAGTGACTATCAAGAGGAGCTGCCAGAGGCACAAATTTTAAGTTTAAGGCCTACAGATATTCCTAACCTACTCAGGTAGGCTTGGTGTTTGCTAGTATGATTATCCAGCCCTGAGTAACAGAATTAAAGGTTTCTCTATTACACACAGAGGTCATGCTAGTAAAAGAATTTTGCAAGATCAGATGACATTAAATTATTAAACTGTATCTTATGGGGAGGGACAAATGTAACACTAAATGTTAAATATTAAGTTGACATTCTGATAACTGGGGATATTTAAGCCTGCTGAGGGAACTTCTATACAGTGACATGTTCCAGCTGCTGCAACATTTTTTCAGTACTCATGGTTTTTGTTTCTCACATAGAAGAACCCATCCCCAGATGACTTTACAACCTGTTCTTCCCCAACCAGACTTCAAACCGAACTGATTTCTAAAAGGCAACCCATGTCCCTCAACTGACTTCTAAAAGACAAGTCATGTCCCATATGCTGTGCCCACTCATGTCACCCTCTCTCAGCTCTGAAGACGCCAAAATGAGTGACGCCTCTCGTCTAACAACTATGGAGCCAAAAATAAATAGACTATCAATATAAGTAATTAATTATGTCAGGTAAAATCAGGAATCCAGTTTTGGGTGAGTTCTAAAAATTTGGAGACTGTTACCTGAGGAATTAAAATTCCCTCATTGCTCTTTTCCTACCCTATCAAAGATTTGGAAGGGGCACATTAGAAAGGGGGAATGATAGACCCAACATGATCATTTATTAAAATTGGGAGCCATCTTGCCACAAAACCATGAAAAGATAATTTTGGCTTTACTATACATTACTGCAAATTCTGAATCTGCTTTGAATGCCTGCCCATGCCTTGAACTCACCCATGCCTGGCTCTCTGACCAGATAGCAGCCCTCTCTGAAACTTTAGTGACACCTCATAAATATTGGCCTTCCCTGGCCAGACAACGACAGTCGTTGAGGCTCTAATGGTCCTGATAAATTCTGATGAGGGGCCAGCAAAAAACAAAAAAATGTAAACTAGCATTAATGTGATGCTTCTCCGAGTTCTCTTATCTGTAACCCGCCTTTGTGTAACTTTCTGGGCTATAAAGGTGGGCTGTAGGAAAGGTGGGGTTGCTGTCTAGTTTCCACCATTTTTAGAGGGAGAGGAAGCCAGTGGAAATAATAAGCTTGGTTTAATTTGATTTTAATTGGAGTCAGTGGTCTTTTGTCATGTCCTGGTCTAACAGGTAAACACTCCACAAATATGGATCTCTGCCAGCCTAAAACTTCTTGAGAAACTTCCCCTGACCTTGGGCACTTGAAATATATGTTGTTGTCAGGAGCTTTAGCTTCCTTTGTAGTGAGACCATCAAAGCTGGGTCTGCATATATGTGACCTGGAAGATATAGTTTCTTATTTTCAAATGAACATGAGGCAGCAGTGCTGAATTCTCTCTTTGTTGGGAAACTGTGGCCACTGAAGGCTAAGTGAATCCCCGTGTGGACTGTGAAGCCATTTGCTCATCTTCCACTTTTCATGGTGTTTCTTGCTGTTGCACTGGGAGTTTGGTATTTGCTTCACAAAATACAAGGAGATCAACAGGGACTCAGTGCTGGAGGAATTTCTCATATGTGTGGTGGGTCAGGGTCTGCAGGAGAATACACCAACCAGGCTTCTATCCCACATAGCTTGCCCCCTTAACCATTGCAACCTGATTGTGAACATTGCCCTGAAACCTCTCCATATAACAAGATGCCTTTATATGAAGAGGTCAAACATATAAGGGATTACGCGCTGCACCATTTCAGCCACAAGCCATTTGGAAGTCATTGGCAGATCCACATGGCCCCACCAGAGATGTTTTATCACACACCTGTGCACCACACCTCTGTGTCACTATTCAGCAGTCTCCATCTGAGTTTGCCTAGATCTCAGTTTCCAAGGGCGACTCTCATGAGTGGCCTCCTAAAATCCCAACACAATTCATGGCAATTCTTCTCTGAGGTCAGTTCCAGAACTCAGTTTCTAAGGGGAATCACACCAGAGTTCCAGTCATGGTGGCCACAGTCATGTCTTCCAACCGCCACAAAAATGACCACAATTAAAACCAAAACACTCCCACATGGCCCTCATCTTCTTCCATATAGACACTCATCAAATTCTCTGGCTGGAGGTTTTCATAAGGGGCGCAGTCCAAGACAGTGTCCAAAATATGCTCCCTTGCCCCTATTTTCGCTAATGTCAGTGTGGCCTGAACACCCTTCCTGTGAACCACGAGTGATCAAATAGGCCTGCCCTTATTACGGCTTCACTTCTCCAATTTGAGGCCTAATGACTGCCAGTTATAGATTCTTTATGTGAATTGGAGTCATGAGAAAACCCAAGCATCTATGGTCTAGCCTCTGCAGGCATTTGAAGAACTCATTTGTCCCAAAGGATCCCTATTTTCACTTGATGGATGTCAGAAATATTACAGAAGATGGCGAGAATCTTCATACACAATGACTGCTATTTTGACCATTTTGGTTTTGTAGCACACAGGGAATCTTTCTTTAGATCCATCAGGTGCTGAGAATCTAAGCCACAGCCTCACACAGGACCAAGAGGCTGATTAAGAAACATCCCTTTCCAAAGCAATTAAGCAAAGAGCCACAGGTGATGCCAATTCATTTCCATTTCAAAACTGTTTTGTTCAGGCTTCACAAAGGGGTTGCCTGAGGCAAAGACCTTCCTGACATTCAGGGCAATGGAACAATAGGTAAGCAAATGGCCCAAAGCAAGGATTCTCCACTGAGACTTTACTGGTCACATTCATATCTGAGTTTTCTGAGATCCTCCAATTCCCTTCAGTTATCATGTACATGGCCATGTCACAGAGCTTGGAGGTGATACATATCTTGGACACAAAACCGTGAGCCTAGTCTCGAGAGTGGCCAGAATTCAGGAAGAAAACAGCAAGGTAGTAAGATAGTAGGCATGGCCCATCCATAAGGCGAGTCAAAGTCCATTCACAAATTGGGCAGAATGAATGCTGGGATGCTTTCTACTAGACAGGACACATCCATTGATGCATTCTCTTTTCTAATGTCTACAACCACGGACAAAGTGGGATACACAGACATAGAAACACTCGCCTTATCAAACAACTTACTAGAAAAAGTCCACTCCAAACCAAACAAACCGCCTTTTCTACCTATTCTCAGAACATGAGAAAAAACCACAAACTCACACCCACACGCAAAAAGGCACCTCCTTCCCCCAAGTAGGTCTGTGACTATCCGGAGTGTCCTCTGACTGGTGGGTCATACTATGTTCCCCTGAAATGGACTATCCATTCTCAGATCTGGTCTCCTCGGCCAACTGTGTGAGGTTGTCAGGAGCCTGTGGTGAGACACTACCTGCTTTCTCAAGAATGACCCTGGCATTTGGCCATCCTCACATCAGTAGGTACCAAGGAAGAGTGACTCTGTCCTTAGTAACACAAAACAAGTGAGCCCACTGGGACTGGGACTGGGATTGGCTCTGGGTACCTGGCTTCCTGGATCCCAAGTTTAGAGAGTTCCATTACCAAGGAAGTGAGGTAGGTCACTTCCTTTAGGAACTGAATGAGGTCACTGCCTTGCCAAACACTTTGTTCTAACAGTTGCTTCCAAGTGTTCCATGAGCTGGAGGCTGCCCCTACTTCCTGTGACACTTTCACAAGTTAGAATGATATATCATTCATAGGCACCAAAGAACAGCTCTGCACAAAGGCCTGGTTTGGTCCATCTTCTCTACATTAAGTAGAGAGAGGCTGATTCATACACTTCCCTTCATCCTGACCAGGTTTTTTGCCATGGAAGATGACTTTTGCTCTCTCACGTCCATCATAGCTGCCTACATCTTCTTCAGGGATCCTTTCTGCATGGACCTCTGAGGTTCTCAGCAGGCGGAAGATCCCCTATATTTCTGTATTTTAAGATCAGCTCTGTCCCTGCTCTTCTCTAAAGTTAGATTGAGGGAACACTGTGTACTTAGGGTTAATATCAGGTTTGATTTGGGTTAGGAATCATTCTGTGGGATGAATAATGGTACTGGGAATCTGTGATATTTATAAGAATATAGACGTATGATTCAAGTATGAAAAACAGAAATCTAGGTAAGATTTGAAGCCCAGAAGAGAATTGGGCCCTTGATTGGGATACTTAGCATTGAAATACTTTCTGCACAGATGTCTCAGATAAATCGATATACAATGGCATAGGACGTTGTACCTTGGATGATTGAATGTCAAAGAGAACCTCCAGTCAAAAAGGGATACTTGTTAGGATTAGGAAGATAGTCGGTAGGTTTAGAAAGAAGAGTGAGTATAGGATTTGGACCAAAGTTCTTTATCAATAGAGTTTCAGTTAGAGAGTGAATGTTAATGTCATTCCATGTGAAGAGTCAGTCACAATGATGAACTGGGGAAAATATGTAGGAAAGCAGATATCAATAGAGACATTATGAAATCAGGCAAAGTATTAAGTGAGTCATAGGATTAGGCATTTTCAACAGGGTTGAGGTTGAATATATTATCTTAGGAAGAAACAAATATGTAGTCACGAAGAGAATTGACATTTGTGAGCATTAGGCAACCTGGACAAGAATGTTTTTAGTAATCCATGCTCACTTTACATTTAGGCTTTGGTGAAATTACATAAAATAGGTAGTTGTCACTTTCTGTTTTTCTGTATGCTTAACAAAACACTGTTGAAATCTTGAAAACTTTTTGCTAATCTTGTTTCCAGAATGTCCTGTCCCGAACTGCCAAACTGTAGAATGTATTCCCTCTCCCGTTTACACGCAAACCGCCCACTCGCCCTGACCCATCCATAAACTTCCCTCCCTGCCCTCTCCAAGGAAAGTATATAAGCTCTGCTTAAGCTGTTCTCAGGGCTCTCTGCTCTATTCAAGTGAGCTCTGAGTCCCAGAATTCTGGACCCTTGGCTGTTGCATGAGACAGTCTCTTGGTGGTCTCTTCCTCCAACGCTCGCCCGAACTTTACATCTGAGGGCCGCAGGGAGATCCAGCAGTGGTGGATGAAAGACAGACAATGGGCTCCTCTCAGGGTGAGTAAGGTGCCTCTTTCTGGTTTCAGGTTTCAGGTTATGGATGGGCATAATGGCTATCGGTGATGAGCATGAGCTCTCTCTGAGAGTGGCTGACAGACGTGTCACAGAGCCACAGGTCATGTCTCTGGGGGACGCCCTGGAGGTCTCGGGAAATCGAGTAACAATAGTCTCCTCGACTCAGTGATATTTTGTTTTGGATTCGGTATTGCCCGCCCATCAGGTTTTGCCGGCTACTCTGTCCTGGTCTCAGTACTGGACGTCCATTGCCTGTCTTTATTGTCTTGTCTTGTCTGTGTCGTGTGTCATTGGTTTCACTGTTTGTGTATCTTTCATATGGGACAGAGCACTTCAACGCCTCTGTCCCTGACCCTTGATCAGTGGACCAAAGTCTGCTTAAGGGCTCAGAATCTTTCTTTTTCAGTAAAACGCCGGACCTGGTAGACACTCTGTGCCTCAGAATGACCCACCTTCGGAGTCGGATAGCCCCCAGAAGGATGTTTCTACTTCTCACTAATTTCAAAACTCAGAGATATTGTCTTTCAGCCAGGGCCACTTAGCCATCCAGATCAACAGCAATATATCTTAACTTAGCAGGACCTCTGCAAATCTCCTTCTCCACGGGTGAAACCTTTCCTTGAACCTGCCCCCGCTCCTACTGCTTCCCCCATGATTGTATCTCTCAAACCCTCTGCTCCTCCTCCTCCACCCTCTGTTCTCCCTGAGTCTCAAGACTCTACTGGACTCTCCTCCCCCTCCTTATGCCCTGTCCTCGTCCCCCAACCCCCAACTCCCTCTAAGTGATTCCCCTGCTGGTGACTCAGACTCTCCACCATTGGAGGAATCTAGGCCAGCCCAGCTCTCTACAGATGACTACCCCGTGGCACACACAGCCCCTCCTTCCCTGGAGGAAGCTGGCCCTGCCAATAGAACTCAAAGAACTTGCCGGCAGTGAGTAAATTTTGAAGTGGACACAGGGACAGTATACTCAGCCCTTAAGACACCATTGGGCCATCTATCAAATAAAATGACTCTAGTTCAAGGGCCTAATGGCAGTAAATATGGGGCTTAGACAACTAAGAGGACCATGGTCCTGGGGAAAGGAAAAATCCATCACTCCTTTCTAGTAATCCCAGAATGCCCCCCCCCCATTGATGGGCAGAGATCTGCTCAACAAGCTCCAGGCCAGAATAACTTTTATCCCTGAAGGCCCCCAAGTGAAATTTCTAAAACCTTCAGTAGAAACTCCTATAGTCACGGCTTTAACTATGTCAGTAGAAGATGAACATCGACTCGTCACCCCCCCCAAGACTGATCAAACAGGCAAGCTACCCCAGAAATGGATAACAGATTTTGCAGATGCCTAGGAAAAAACTGCTGAGTTAGGCCTAGCCATGAAACAACCTCCAATAACAGTGGGGTTAATAACTACAGCCCACCCAATCAATGTCAAAAAATATCCTCTGAGCAAGAAAGCTAAAGATGGGATAAGGCCCTGTATTCAGAAATATCTGGCCTTAGGGGTCCTAAGGCCCAGTCATTCAAACTGGAACACACCCCTGGTACCAGTAAAAAAATCCAGGAACTGGGGTCTATCGCTTCGTTCAAGACCTAAGAGAGATCAACAACAGAGTGCAGAACATTCACCCTACGGTACCTTATCTGTACAATCTGCCTAGCACTCTGAACCCTGAGCGGAATTGATATACTGTTCTGTACTTTAAAAAAATGCTTTCTTTTGCTTGCGTCTGCATAAAGATAGTCATTTGCTATTTGCTTTCGAGTGGGTAGACCCAGAAACCAGAACGTCTGGTCAACTAACTTGGACTAGATTCCCACAGGGGTTCAAAATTTCCCCCACTCTCTTTGATGAAGCCCTCCCCAGAGATCTCAACAACTTCAGAACTACGCACCCTGAAGACACCCTGCTTCAATATGTGGATGACCTGCTACTGGCAGCCAACACCAAGGAAAACTGTGAGTCTGGGACCCAAGCACTATTTTCCGAGCTTGCTCAACTCGGGTATAGTGCTTCTGCCAAATAGGCCCAAATTTGCCAGAAAGAAGTAATCTTCCTGGGATATTCCCTTAGGGGCAGTAAACGATGGCTCACTGAGCCCAGAAAAGAAACCATTGAGCATATACCACCCCCATCTAATAGCAGACAATTCAGAGAGTTTCTTGGGACTGCTGGCTTTTGCAGGTTATGGATACGCAGGTTTGCGTCCTTAGCTGCTCCTTTATACCCGCTGTTAAAAGGAGATGCCCAATTCTAATGGACCCCTGAGCACCAGCAAGCTTTTGACAACATCTAATGACACTGAAACTGAAATCCTCAACTTCACTGAGCCCTGCCTGCATTTTCAGAAAGCCCTATGGTACGTTAAAAATGTACATCAACTCACTCACATTGGTTCAAAGAAACTTCAGGCATTCCTGAAGAATAAAGAACACAGTTTTCCACTAACCAACTCAGAGCGAAAGGAAATAACTGAACAAGTAACAAAAGCCTGTCAGGCCTGTCAATTGGTTAATGCTTACCCTTCCAAGTTTCTTGCAGTTAACCACCTACAAAGATCCAGACCAGGACAATTCTTGGAAGTGGACTTTACTGAAATTAAGCCAGCATGGTATGGACTTAAATATCTCCAAGTTTTTGTAGGTACATTTTCAGGATGAATTGAAGCCTTCCCACAAAAAAAGGCACAAATTGTGGTCAAGAAGATCCTGAAAGATAATTTTCCAAGATACGGACTGCCTAAGGTAATAGGGTCTGAAAATGGATTGGCGTTCATGGCCTTGTAAGTCAGGGGTTAGCCAGGACCCTGGGGATTAATTGGAAGTTACAATGTGCTTATAGACCCCAGAGCTCAGGACAGGTAAAATAAATAATTAGAAGCATTAAAGAGACCTTAACAAAATTAAGCTTAGATATCAGCATAAAAACTTGGACTATGCTCCTGCCTTATGCACTGTTTCATGCAAGAAATACTCATACTCCCTCTGTTTCTTTGTGTAATCTCACGCGCTATGAAATTCTCTATGGTCCCTCCTCCAGTAAGGGACATAACCCCAACTCTAAGACCTAATGATCCCTTCCGCACCTCCTGAGTTGACAGAGTTAAAGTTCTTGAAAGAAGAAGTGATATCTGTGGAAACAGCTGGCCACTACCTACCAACCTGGGGACGAGGGGACTCCATATCAATATCAAGTAAGAGACTTCATCTACATAAGACGACATCAGGTGTCATCCCTGGAACCCCGCTGGAAAGGACCATACCAGGTGCTACTTATAACACCTACAGTGGTAAAGGTAGAGGGAATCACTTCCGGGATCCATGCCTCTCATCTCAAGCGTGCGCCCTGTCCAGACTCTGGCTGGAAAATAGAAATGACTGGTAATCCTTTCAAATTGTGTATTCGCCATGTGCATAAGGCTATAGACTCTCCCCTTGGCCAATAGTAGTCCTAAACCTCATCAGCCTGTTCAGCAGCGATGGCTGATCACAAATCATACTGTACTAGAAGTATGCTCTATCTTGCATACAGCCCCCTTAGGGACCTGGTGGCCATCTCTCTACCCAGACATTTGTCAGCTGGCTATAGGTCTTTCCTATTGGGATATCCCTGATGAAGGGGATCCCACTAAAATTCCATTAAATCTTTTCCGTGCCATACGTAATGGAAACAAACATTATGGATGTAGGGACACGTGAGCCAGATACAGGTTGGCTAGCCCAGATTACTATGTTTGCTCAGCGGACTATCAAACCCACAAACAGCCAGGGCTGTGTGGGGGAAAAGCCGACTTCTTCTGTAAGTCATGGGATGTAAGCATACAGGGGCTGCCTGGTGGAACCCAAACTCCTCATCAAATTCAGTACTCAGCATTGGGCATATTACCAATTAGACAACCAAAACCGATGGCCCCCAGAGGGGTCTCTAGATGCTCAAATTCTGCATGACCTTTTTGACTTCAGCAAGTGCTCAAATGGTGGAAGGAAATTCCCCTATGTGGAGGCCTTTTCCCTCATTCACTCACATCCTGAACTATGCTTCTCTAATAGATCCTCACCCTCTGCTTTCTGCTCCAGACTCTCTGCTGTCACTCCCACATAAGCAACCTGATTTCTCCCCTCCAATTACTAGATCAAAAACCGAAGCCTCTGCCGGCTCTTAGACCATTGCCCCCTTGCTGAGGTAACAAGTACTAAGGTACCCATCCACCCACTCACTCCTCTCTTCTCCTGTCAGTGCCCTCACCAGGTCCCACCAAGTCCTCTTACCAACTAAACCAAAGCTCAAAAAGCTAAGGAGAGCCTTCAGCACCCTATCCAAGATGTAATGAAAATGGCCTTTAAAGTTTTTTTTTGTCATCAGTGAAAACAGGTTACTAAAAATTTAACATCGCTCACAGGCTTTTTGGGATACTCACTCCTGTCTTCTCTTCTGCTCTACGTGTTCTACTGCTCAACATTTTGTTGCCTGGAAAATCCCAAACCCCTTTCCCATTATTCTTTTACATCTCTCCTTTCTCATTCTCAGACCATTCTCTTAAACCTCTCTCTCTGAATTTGTTTTACAGAACAGGCGAGGTTTGGACCTCCTCTTCATGAGAGAAGAGGGCCTTTGTGCTGCATTGAGGGAAGAATGTTGTTTTTATGCCGACCATACTGGAGTTGTAAAAAAATTTATGAGTAAGTTAAAAAGATGCCTTGAAGAGCATCAACAAAGGAGAGGGGCACATAAAGGTTGGTTTGTGTCTTTGTTCACATAGTCCCCCTGGTTACCTACGCTTTTATCAACCCTGGCCAGTCCATTAACAATCCTCATATTAATGCTAATTGTAGGAACCTGTTTGCTCAACCCTTTAGTTTCTTTTCTACAAGCTCAAATTGGATAAGTTAAACTTATGGTAATCAGACAACAATATACCTCACTAGGAGACATAAAATTAGAGACCCCCCAATGATCACTTTTATGATTAAAAGTAACCAGAATGAGAAGTGGGGAATGAAAGGTTAATAAAATAGGTACTTGTAATACCTGTTTTTCTGTATGCGTAACAAAACACTGTTGAAATCTTGAGAACTGTTTGCTAATCTTGTTCCCAGAATGTGCTGTCCCCAACTGCCAAACTGCAGAATGTACTCCCTCTCCCATTGGCACGCAAACCACTCACTCGACCTGACCAATCAATAAATTTCCCTCCCTGCCCTCACCAAGTAAAGTACATAAGCTCTGCTTAAGATGTTCTCAGGGCTCTCTTCTCTATTCAAGTGAGCTCTGAGCCCCAGCATGCTGGACCCCCAAAAAGCCCTTTGCTGTTTCATGAGACAGTCTCTTCCTGGTTTCTTCCTCCAATGCTCGGCCGACCTTTACATTGGTACAATCATAAGTGTGAACTTTCCTTTGTGTGTCCAGAATATTACTGTAATAAAATGTATATGTAGATCAGGTGACAGGAGTATTTCTTCCACCATTTCTGGGAGCAATATAATGAAGATGTATGAATTAGTATTGGGGATAGAAATAGGTGAACCATGTGTCTATGAATATAGAGATAATGCATGAATAGACAATACTGTGAATAAATAATATAACTGGTTCCAACTTTAAATAATGGATTGAATTGATATCTGAAAATATACAGAAAATCTTATATTGATATAATATATTTAATCCTACCCGTTATATATCTAATTGTAATATTAGGGTTATGGATTCTCATGAAGAGTGTGTGAGTATTGCTTCAAAAGTGATTATGGAAATTGAAAATAATGTGTTTGGAAAGAAGTCTCATGAAAAGACCAGTCAAGAAACCCGGAAGTGTACATGTGTTCTGAAGCAGGAAGTGATTGAAAGTGAACCAAATGCCTAAATATTTGCTAACTTGTAGATAAAATATATATCCTATGATGTGCATTAATTGAAGAAATAGTAATGTACCAGTGTTGATAAAAATTAACGTTAAATACACATCATGTCCCATAGGAATCTACTTGAATTGATGTTAAACTGGGTCAGTTACTGTAGAAATATTAGGATTTGTATGCACCATTCACTCAAGTTAGTTTTCAGTACTAGGAAAGAAATATGTATTTCAGGTGGATGAATATCTCTGAGAATAATCTTGTGAAAAGTTGATTATAAATCCACATATATGAATATTAATTAATTTAGGGAGTGTATAATAAGACTCATACATTTCATATTTTGAAAAATCTGGAGAGTGTGTGTGTATACACACACACACACACACACACACACACACACACACACACTGAGACATTAAAAATAGCAATATATATATATCAATCGAAATTCACCATGAAATATATATCATCCACAGATCCAAAAATATTCATTTTATTGAAGATAGATTTATGCATAATGTTGTTGAACTAGCAAGTTTACCCATACATTGAATTTTCAGTTCCAACAGCATTTAGGAGGAGTGATCTCTTCTCACAATTTGTATCTGCCACGTCAGCCACCTCACAAAAATGTACGTGTGATACCAGGTAGTATTCTATATGTGTATATAAAAATGCATGTGCTGAATAGGCTACAGAGAGAGGGAGACAGGAATTCACATATTTGTTAACATTAAAAACACATGGAGAACTATTTCAACAGAAAATTGACTATATTTATAACACCTACCCTTTTTTATGCAAAAGGCAAGTCCAACTCTACACCATGCCTCCACTGAACTGCTTGCATTTCTATTCTGTTTGGGTTATTTTACTGCATCATATTAGGATTAGTATTCAGAGTCTAGTTTGTTATGGGTTACTGTCTGGGATTCAATATTTCAAATGGAAAATACGATAATGAATCCAATGTGTATGCAAATATGTGCTACACAAAAATCATCCCACTCTCATCCAGAACAAAGCTTTGACATTCCGTTAGTCTGAAGTAAGTCACAGTTAGAACAGTGGTGTTAGAAAATCTGTGAATACATATCTGGAATGGAAAATTCTCGGGAGTCCACAACCTTGGAGGTGGTAGAGGAGTTTCCAAAAGTAAGGGACATGGTAAACACTCCTCAAACATGGAGGTCTGCTAGCCTAAAGACATCTTGAGATACTTCCTCTGAGGTTGGGCACTTGAAATATATGTTATTTTCAGGAGCTTTAGCTTTCTTTGTAGTGGGACCATCAAAGCTGGGTCTACATCTATGTGACCTGAAGGATATGGTTTCTTATTTTCCAGTAAACTTGAGGCAGCAGTTCTGAATTCACTCTTTGTAGGCAAACAGTGGTCACATGGGTCTAAGTGTCTCTCCGTGGGGACTGTGGAACCATTTGGTCATCCTCCACTTTTTGTGGTGTTTTTTGCTGCTGCACTGGGAGTTTGGTATTTCCTTCACAAAATACAAGAAGTTCAACAGGGGCACAGTGCTAGACGGAGTTCTGTCACTTGCGGTGGGTCAGGGTCTGCAGGAGAATGCACCAACCAGGCTTCTTTCCCACATAGCTTGCCAACTTGTGCATAGAAACTTGATTCTTAACATTGCCCTGAACCTCTCCATATAAAAACATGCTTTTACATATACGGGTCTCCTGCCTGCACCATGTCAGTCACAAGCAATTTGGAAGCCAATGGCAGATCTACATGGCCACAACACAAATGTATTATCACACAACTGCACACCACTTTCTAGGCCCACTACTCTGCAGGCTCTAACTTAATGGCATCTCTGTTCTACACCATTTTCATGAAACCCAGTCAATCAAGGAATTGTCTGGTACACTCTTGATCAGCAACAGGACATCCAAAGGTTCTCCAGTGCCACCTGGTCATGGGAATTTCAAAAATTTGATGGTATTCATCTAGCCATTTTTCAAGGATGAAGTTGGAGGCACTGTGGGTTTCAATTCATTCAGGAACCATTAAATGGTGAGGAAGCTCATTTCAATGAAAGCTCTGGAGAATGATAACAGGCAAGGTTTCCCAAAGAGTGTCCAAAAGGTCACATGAAGCCAGCGCTGTTGAGGTCTACAATGTGAGGTCCATGTGTGTTTTGACTCTCAACTATGGCTGCCAAGTTTTTCAGAATAAAATCATGTGATATTCCGGCTGAGATTTCCAGTGCTCTCTGGAAAGCCACCTGGGCCTAGATCTCAGGTTCCAAGGGTGACTCTCATGCATGGCCTCCTTAAATGCCAACACAATTCATGGCAATACTTCTCTGAGGTTAGTTCCAGAACTCAGTCTCTAAGGGAAATCACACCAGAGTTCAAGAGCAGGTGGACCCAGTCATCTCTTCCAACTGTGACACAAATGACCACAATTTAAACCAAACACTCCCACATGACCCTCATCTTTATCCATATAGACATTCATCATAACCTCTGGCTGTATGTTTCCATGAGGGGTGCAGCACAAGACAGTGTCCAAAATAGACTTCCTTGCCCCTCATTTGCCTAAAGTCTGGGTGGCCTGGAAACACTTCCTGTGAAACAGGAGTGATCAAATAGGCCTGCCCTAAATACTGCTGTGCTTCTCCAATTTGAGGCCTACTCACTGTCATGTATTGATTATGTATGTGATTTGGAGTCATGAGACAACACAAGCAACTATGGGCTAGACTCTGCAGGGATTTGAAGAGCTCATTTGACCCAAAGGATCCCTATTCTCACTTGATGGAGGTCAGGAACCTTACAGAGGAAGGCGAGAGACTTCATCCACAATTACTGCACTTTTTGCCATTTTGGTTATGGATGCAAACATGGGATCTTTCTTTAGATCCATCAGGTGCTGAGAATCTAAGCCAAAGCCTCACACAGGGCCAAGTGGCTAATTCAGACACATCCCTTTCCTAAGCAATTAAGCAAAGAGCCACAGGTGATGTCCATTCATTTCCATTTGAAAACTGTTTTGTTCAGGCTTCACAAAGTTGTGGCCAGAGGCAAAGGCCTTCCTGACATTAAGGGCAACAGAAGAATAGGTAAACAGTAGGCCCAAATCAGGGTTTCCCCACTGAGACTTTCCTGGTCACATTGATATCTGGGTTTTCTGAGATGCTCCAATTCCCTTCAGCTATCCAGTACATGGCTATGTCACAGAGATTGGAGGTGGTAAATAATTTGGACACAAAACCATGATCCTATTCTGGAGAGTGGCAAAATTCAGGAAGAAAAGAGAAACTTTGGAAGATAGTAGGCATTGCCCATCCATAAGGCAAGCTGAATTCCTTTCATAAATTGGGTAGGATGAATTCTGGGAAGATTTCTACTACACAGGACACATTCATTGATGCATTCTCTTTTCTAATATCTACAACCAAGGTCACAGAGAGATGGACAGACATAGAAACACTCGGCTCCTCAAAGGACTTACCAGACACAGTCAACTCCAAACCAAACAAACCACCTTTCCTACCTATTCTCAGAACATGAGACAAAATCACAAACTCACACCCACACCCACAAAGGCACCTCGTTTTCACAAATAGGTCTGTGACCATCAGGAGTGTCCAATGACTCGTGGGCCCTACTATGATTTCCCGAAATGGCTTGTCCTGTCTCAGATCTGGTCTCCTTGGCCAACTCTGAAGAGTTGTGAGGAGCAAGCGATGAACAACTACATGCTTTCTGAAAAAGTACACTCTTCAGAGTGCTGCTGGCATTTGGCAATCCTCACATAAGTAGGTACCAAGGAAGACTGACACTGTCCTTGGTTATTTCAAAAAACTGAGCCCACTGGAACTGGGACTGGGACTCGCTCTGGGTGCCTGGATTCCTGGATCCCAAGTTCAGATAGTTCCATCACCAAGAAAGTGAGGTAGGTCACTTCATTCAGGAACAGACTGAGGTCACTACCTTGGCGACCACTTTGTCCTAACAGTTCCATTCAACGGTCCCAATAGATGGAGGCTACCCCTACTTCCTGTGACACTTTCACAAGTTAGTATGGTATATCAACCATAGGCACCCAGGAACATCTCTCCACACAGGCCTGGTTTGGTCCATCTTCTCTACATTAAGAAGAGAAAGGCTGATTCAGACACAAACCTTCATCCTGACCAGGATGTTTGCCATGGAAGATGACTTGTGCTCTCTCAGGTTCTTCATGGCTGCCTACAACTTCTCCAGGGATTATTTCTGCATGGACCTTTGAGGTTCTCAGCAGGTGGAAGATCCCCTACATTCCTCTTTTGTATGACCAACTCTGATCCTGCTCTTCTGTAAAGTTAGAATGAGGGAACAGTGTATGTTTAGGGTTAATAGCATGTTCAATTTGAGTTAGGAATCATTCTGTGGGATGAATAATGGTACTTGAAACCTGTGATATTTACAAGAAAGGGGAAATATAATTATGAAAACAGAAATATAAGTAAGATTTGAAGCCCTGAAGGGCAAATTGGGCCCTTGAGTTGGATACTTATCTTTGAATTATGTTCCGCACAGTTATCTCAGATAAATCCATATACAATGGCATAGGACCTTGTACCTTGGATAATTGAATGTAGAAGAGAACATCCAGTCAAAAAAAGATAGTCAGTAGGATTAGGATGATCGTCGGTAGGTTTAGGAAGAAGAGTGAGTAAATGATTTGGACCATAAGTTCTTTTGCAAGAGGGTTTCGAGTAGAGAGTGAATGTAAATGTCAGAACATGTGAAGAGTCAGTCACAAAGATGAACTGGGGAAAATATGTAGGAAAGTAGATATCAATAGAGATATTAGGAAATCAGGAAAAGAATAAAGTGAGTGATTGGATTAGACATTTTCAACAGGCTTGAGGTTGAGTATATAATCTTAGGAGGAAACAAATATATAGTCACAAATAGGATTTACAATTGAGAGCATTAGGCAACCTGGAGATGGATGATTTTTGTAATCCATGCTCACTTTCCATTTAGGATTTGGTACAATCATAAATGTGACTTTGCATTTTGTGTCCAGAATATTACTGTGATAAAATGTATATGTACATCAGGGAACATGAGTATTTCTTCCACCATTTCTGCAAACAAGTTTTTGAAGACATATAAATTAATTTTGGGAGTAAAAATAGGTGTGCCCTGTGTCTCTGAATATAGAGAAAATGCATGAATAGACCATACTGTGAATAAATAATATAACTGGCTCCAACTTTAAATAATGGATTGAATTGATATCTGAAAATATACAGGAAATTTTATATTGACATACATCCATTCATTACAACCAGTTATACATCTAATGGTAATTTTAGGGTTATGCTTTATCATGAAGAGTGTGTGAGGTTTGCTTTAAAATTGATTATGAAAATCGAAAATAATGTGTTTGGAAAGAAGTTTCATGAAAAGGCCAGTCAAGAAACCTGGAGGAAATCATGTGTTCTGAAGCAGGAAATGATGGAAACTGAAACAAATGCCTATAAATTTGTGAACTTGTGGATGAAATATATATATTATGATGTTCAAAAACTTAAGAAATAGTAATATACCAGTGTTGAATGAAAATGAACCTCAAAATACACACCATGTCCCATAGGAATCTACTTGCATTGATGTTAAACTGAGTCAGTTAGTGTAGCAATATTAGGATCTGTAACCACCATTCACTGTAGTGAGTTTGTTGTACTAGGAAACAAACATGTATTTCACGTGGATGAATATTTCTGAGAAAAATCTTGTGAAAAGTTGATTATAAATCCACATACATGAACATGAATGAATTCAGGGAGTGTATATAAGACACATATATTTCATATTTTGAAAAATCTGGACAGTATATATATATATATATATATATATATATATATATATATATATATATACAAAACACACACACAGAGACATTAAAATGTAGCAATATATATGCCAATCGAAATTCATCATGAAATATATATCCTCCAGTGATGGAAAAATTTATATTTTAATGAAAATGGATTTATGTATAATATTCCACTAGGAAGGTCACCCATAGGTTGAATTTTAAATTCCAAAAGTGTTTAGGAGGGCTGATCTCTTCTCACAATTTGTATCTGCCAATGCATGCACTCACAATAATGTACTTGTGATACCAGGTAGGATTCTATATGTGCATATAAAAATACATGTGCTGAATAGGCTACAGAAAAAGGGAGACAGAAATTCACATAGTTGTTAACTTTAAAAACTCATGGAGAAGTATATCAATTAAAATTGACAAGATTTGTAACACCTACAATTTGTTATGCAAAAGGCAAGTCCAAATATATGTGATACATCCACTGAACTGCTTGTATTTCTATTCTGTTTGGGTTATTTTTCTCCATCATATTAGGATTATCAGTAAGAGTCTAGTTGGGTATGGGTTATTGTCAGGGATTCAGTATGTCGAATGGAAAATAGGAAAATGTATCCAATGTGTATGCAAATATGTGCTACACAAAAATCTTCCTACTCTCATCCAGAAAAATGCCTTTACATTACCTTCACCCCAAGTAAGACACAATTAGAGGAAAATAGTTAGAAAATATGTGAATACATATCTGCAATGGAAAATAATCAGGAGTTCACAACCTTGGAGGTGGTAGAGGAATTTCCAAAACTAAGGGACAGGGAAAACACTCCACGTACATGGAGCTCTGCCGGAATAATACTTCTTGAGAAACTGCCTCTGTGGTTGGACACTTGAAATATGTGTTGTTCTCAGGAGCTTGTCAGAAACTATGTTCCTTTGTAGTGAGAACATCAAAGCTGACCCTGCATCTATGTCCAATGAACATGAGACAGCAGTGCCGAATTCTCCATTTGTATGTAAACTGTGGCCACTGTGGGTAAGTGTCTCCCCGTGTGGACTGTGAAGCCATTTGGTCATCCTCCACTTTCCATGGTGTTTCTTGCTCCTGCACTGGGAGTTTGGTATTTGCTTCATGAAATACAAGGAGTTCATCTGGGACACAGTGTTGGAGGGAGTTATGTCACATGTGGTTTGTCAGGGTCTGCAGGAGAATGCACCAAACAGGCTTCTATCCCACATAGCTTTCTCCTTGACCATAGCAACCCTATTCTGAAGATTGCCCTGAAACCTCTCCATATAAAAAGATGCCTTTACAAGAAAGAGCCTGCTGGCTGCACCATGTCAGCCACAAGCTATTTGGAAGTCAATGGGAGATCCACATGTCTCAACCACAGATATTTTTTCACACACCTGCACACCACAGCTCTTGGCCCACTACTCTGCAGGCTTCAATATACTGGCATCTCTGTTCTACACCATTTTCATGAAACCCAGTCAAACAAGGCACGGTCTGGTACACTCATGATCAGCAACAGAACATCCAAAGGTTCTCCAGTGCAACCAGGTCATGGGAATTTCAAAAATTTCATGGTATTTATGTAGCCATTTTTCAAGGATGAAGTTGGAGGCACTGTGGTTTTCAATTTATTCAGGAACCATTAAAAGTTGAGGAAGTTCATTTCAAAGAAAGCTCTGGAGAACTCTCACAGGCAAGGCTTCCAAAAGAGTGGACAAAAGGTCACATGAAGCCAGGCCCATTGAGTTCTCCAATATGAGTTCCATGTGTGTTTTGACTCTCAACTATTGCTGCCAAGTATTAAAGAATAAAATCCTGTGATATCCTGGCTGAGATTCCCAGTACTCTGAGGAAAGCCACCCTGGGCCAAGCTGTCTGTTTCCAAGGTCGACTCTCATGCGTGGCCTCATAAAATCCCAACACAATTTATGACAATACTTCTCTGAGTCAGTTCCAGAACGCAGTCTCTAAGGGGAATCACACCAGAGTTCAAGCCCAGATTTACCCAGTCATCTCTCCACACCGCCAAACAAATGACCACAATTAAAACCAAAACACTCCCACATGGTTTCCATCTTCTTCCATGTAGACACTCATCATAACCTCTGGTTGGAGCTTTCCATGAGGGGCACATTCCAAAGAGTGTCCAAAATAAGCTCCATGTCCCTCATTTGGCTAAAGTCAGGGTGGGCTGGAAACCCTTCCTGTGAAAACGGAGTGATCAAATATTCCTGCCCTTAATACTGCTCCGCTTCTCCAATTCGAGGCCTTCTGACTGTGGGGTTTAGATTCTTTATGTGAATTGGAATCAGGAGAAAAGACAAGCCCTTCTGCAGAGAGTTGAGGAACTCATTTGACCCAAAGGATCCCTATTCTCACTTGATGGATTTCAGGAGCCTAACAGAGGAAGGCAATAGAATTCATTCACAATGACTGAACATTTTGCCATTTTGGTTTTGGATGCACACATGGAATCTTTCTTTAGATCCATCAGGTGCTGAGAATATAAGCCACAGCCTCACACAGGGCCAAGAGGCTGATTCAGACACATCCTATTCCAAAGAAATTAAGCAAAGAGTCCAAGGTGATGCCCATTCATTAACATTTGAAAACTGTTTTCTTCAGGGTTCATAAAGGGGTGGCCTGAGGCAAAGACGTTCCTGAAATTCAGGGCAACAGAACAATAGGTTAGCAAATGACCCAAAGCAGGGTTTCTCCACTGAGAGTTTCCTGGTCACACTGATATCTGAGTTTTCTGAGATACTGGCCATTCCATTCAGCTATCCAGTACAAGGCCATGTCACAGACGTTGGAGTTGGCACCTATCTTGGACACAAATCCATGATCCTATTCTGGAGAGTGGCCAGAATTCAGGAAGAAAAAATGGGACTTAGGAAGGTAGTAGGTTTTGCCCATCCATAAGGAAAGCCACACTCCATTCATAAGTTAGACAGGATGAATTCTGGGAAGTTTTCTAGTAGACAGGACACATCCATTGTTGCATTGTCTTTTCTCGTGTCTACAACCACGGACACAGTGGGATACACAGACATAGAAACACTCACCTTGTCAAACGACTTACTAGAAACAGTTCACTCCAAACAAACAAACAAACAAACAAAAAAACAAACAAAAAAAAACGTCTTTCCTACCTATTCTCAGAACATGAGAGAAAACAACAAACCCACACTCACAAAGGCACCTCCTTCCCCCAAGTAAGTCTTTGACTATCCGGTGTGTCCTCTGACTGGTGGGCCATACTATGTTCCCCCGAAATGGCCTGTACCCTCTCTTGTTTCCTTGGCCAACACTGTGAAGTTGTCAGGAAAAAGTGGTGAGCCACTACCTGCTTTATCAGGAAAGGTCCCTCTTAAGAGCTCTCCTGGCATTTTGCCATCCTCACATCAGTAGGTACCAAGAAAGACTAACTGTCCTTGGTAAATCCACACAAGTGAGCCCACTGGGACTGGGACTGGGAATGCATCTGGGTGCCTGGCTTCTTGGATACCAAGTTCAGAGAGTTCCATCACCAAGGAAATGAGGTACATCACTTTCTTTGGAGCTGAATGAGGTCACTGCCTTGGCAACCCCTTTGTCCTAACAATTGCTTCCAAAGGTCCAGTGAGATGGTGGCTGTCCCTACTTTCTCTAACACTTTCACAAGTTAGAATGGTATATCAATCATAGGCACCCGGGAACAGCTCTCCACACAGGCCTGGTTTGGTCCATCTTCTCCACAATAAGAAGAGAGAGCCTGATTCAGAAACATCCTTTCATCCTGACCAGGTTGTTTGCCATGCAAATTGGCCTTTGCTCTCTTAGGTCCTTCATACCTGCCTACAACTTCTCCAGGTATCATTTCTGCATGGACCTTTGAGGTTCTCAGCAGGTTGAATGTCCCCTACTTTCCTGTATTGTAAGAACCACTCTGTCCCTACTCTTCTGTAAAATGAGATTGAGGGAACAGTGTATGTTTAGGGTTAATAACAGGTTTGATTTGGGTTAGAAATCATTCTGCTCCATGAATAATTGTATTGGGAACCTGTGATATTTACAAGAATGTAGAGGTGAAATATAATTATGAAAACAGAAATCTAGGTATGATTTAAAACCCACAAGGGCATTGGGCCCTTGATTGGGATACTTAGCTTTGAATTATGTTCTGCACAGATGTCTCAGAAAATTTGATATACAATGGCACAGGACCTTGTACCTTGGAAGATTGAATGTAGAAGAGAACATCCACTCAAAAAAGGATAGTCATTAGGATTTGAAAGATAGTCGGTAGGTTTAGGAAGAAGAGTGAGTATATGGTTTGGACCAAAAGTTCTTTAGCAATAGGGATTCAGTTAGAGAGCGAATGTATATGTCAGCACATATGAAGAGTCAGTCACTATCATGAACTGGGGAAAATATGTAGAAAAGCAGATATCAATAGAGACATTACTAAATCAGGCAATGTATAAAGTGAGTGAGAGGATTAGACATTTTCAACAGGGTTGAGTTTGAATATGTAATCTTAGAAAGAAAGAAATACGTAGTTACCAATAGGATTGACATTTGAGAGCATTAGGCAACCTTGAAATAGATGTTTTTAGTAATCTATGTTCACTTTCCATTTAGGCTTTGGTAGAATCATAAGTGTGACCTTTACAATTTTTGTCCAGAATATTACTGTGATAAAATGTATACATAAATCAGGTGACATAAGTATTTCTTCCACCATTTCTGGGAGCAATATATTGAAGACGTATAAATTAGTATTGGGGGTAAAAATAGGTGTACCCTGTGTTTATGAATATAGAGATAAAGCATGAATAGACCATACTGTGAATAAATAATATAACTTGTTCCAACTTTAAATAATGGTTTGAATTGATATCTGAAAAATTACAGGAAATCTTATATGGATATACAATCATTCATTCCAACCAGTTATTCATCTAATGGTAATATTAGTGTTTTGGTTTATCATGAAGAGTGTGTGAGTTTTGCATCTAAAGTGATTATGGAAATCGAAAATAATGTGTTTGGAAAGAAGTCTCATGAAAAATCCAGTCAAGAAACCCTGACAATACATGTGTTCTGAAGCAGGAAGTGATTAAAGTTGAAACAAATGCCTATAAATTTGCTCACTTGTGGATGAAATATATATCCTATGATGTGCAAAAACTGAAGAAATAATAATGTACCAATGTTGAATAAAAATAAACATCAAATTACATATCATGTCCCATAGGAATATACTTGCATTGATGTTTGACTGGGTCAATTACTGTAGAATTATTAGGATTTGTATACACCATTCACTGAAGTTAGTTTTCACTACTAGTAAACAAATATATATTTAAGGTGGATGAATATTTCTAAGAATAATATTGTGAAAAGTTGATTGTAAATCTAAGTTCATGAACATGAATGAATTTAGGGAATTTAAATAAGACACATATATTTCATAGTTTGAAAAATCTGGAGAGTGTATATATATATATATATATATATATATATATATATATATATATACACATATGCATATATACACAAAACACACACACAGACATTAAAAAGTACTAATATATATGCCAATCGAAGTTCATCTTTAAATATATATCATCCACATATGTAAAAATATTTATTTTACTGAACATGAGTTTACGTATAATGTTGTTCTACTAGGAAGCTCCCCTATAGGTGGAATTGTCAGTTCCAACAGCGTTTAGGAGGAGTGATCTCTTCTCACAATTTGTACCTGCCAAGTCAAAAACCTCACAAAAATGTACCTATAATACCAGGTAGGATTTTATAAGTGCATATAAAAATACATGTGATGATGAATAGGCTACAGAGAAAGGGAGAGAGGAATTCACATAGTAGTTAATTTTAAAGACACATAGAGAACTATTTTAATTAAAAATTGACTAGATTTATAACACCTACCGTTTATCATGCAAAAGGAAAGTTCAACTATATACCATGCCTCCTCTAAACTGCTTGTATTTGTATTCTGTTTAGGTTATTTTTCTCCATCATATTAGGATGAATAGTCAAAGGCTAGTAGGGTATGGGATAGTGTCATGTATTCAGTATTTCAAATGGAAAATTGAAAAATGGATCCAATGTGTATGCAAATATTTGCTACACAAAAATCTTTTCAATCTCATCCAGAACAATGCTGTGACATTACCTTCGCCCCAAGTATGACACAGTTAGAGGAGAAGAGTTAGAAAAATCTGTGAATATATATCTCCAATGAAAACTGCTCAATTTTCACAACTTTGGGGGTGGTAGAGGAGTTTCCAAAAGTAAGGGACAATGTAAACACTCCACAAATGTCGAGACCCCTTGCCCACAAGGAAGACGCAACTCAGGAATCTTCTTTCAGCAGTTTATTCAGGCCCTTGATATTTCTTCTTCTTCCTTGTTGGATGCCCCTCCCAGCCTTAATAAAGCATCCCAATCCCCAATGCAAAGCTGCCACGTGGAACTTTCTCACAGGGTGCTGAAAAACCATGCACCAACTCTCCCAAACAAGGAGTTGTTTGTTACAGACCACAGTGGAGCCAGCGCCATCCTGCAATGGCGACCATAATCTGCAGAAGTGGCTCACCACAGTTCCCCCTTTCTGTTTTCTGAAAACAATACAGGCGAGAGTAGAGGTCCTATCCCACTGTGCAGAAGTGGCTGCATAGTATGGCTCAGTCCTAAGGAGGGCCCTTCCCCAGATCTGAAGCCATATCAGCCGACGCCTTTTTCGTGGGGTGGGTCGTGGACATCAAACCCGCATGCAATAGGACATGCTCTCTTTGAGGTCCACTTCAAGGATCACTCAAGTGCAGTGCCTTGCCTCGCATCCTGTATCATGACGAAGGTGGACGAAGGGGGACAGCTGAGGATGAACTGTGGCTGTACACAACGACAAACGAGTTGACAGCACCCTGAAAGAAAGGCACGGACTTTAAGGCGATAGAGAAGCATTAGTGTGGAAACCCACCTGCGTGCAATGGCAGCAAGACCGGCAGAGTGCAAGGGCTTTCCAACACTAAGAGAATAACGAGGAAAGACATGCCGATCCCAGTGCAATGTTATAATAACTTGGGGTGCAACAACCATGTCAAAGATTTACTGTTTAAGATGCGCAAGCCAGACTTGAGGTGAATTGCCATTTTCTAAAGCTGCAAGAGCTTTTATGATCATAGCCTTATCGTGAGCATTGCGGGCCTTGAGGCAACAGAGAAACCACAAACAGAGAAACATACCGAAGCAACACATTGCACCAAAAATGCCTACCCCCACCCACTGTTTAAAAAAGGAAAAAGCAGAAGATATCCAATCGGTGAATTGACCCAAAGTCACGGGATCAACACGGGTGTTATTCAAGACACCTATCTGGGTTAGTTGAGACTGGATCATGTCTTCCGCTTCCATGGACCAATTTCCAGCCAAATATTCGCCAATGATGCGGGAAACATTCCTGGAATCATTAAATCTGACAGAGGTTATGCATAAATGTGCACGTTGGTCAACACAACCCAAAAGCACTAAGTCAGCCAATTCTTCTACCTGAGCTTGGAGTAAATCTATTCTTTGGTTGGCAGCTAAAATCCCTGACAAAATATGTTGATTAATTGTATTTTGGGATTCAAGTATGGTGGAAGTTTGTTGGACAACTTGATTAATGGTGGCAGCAGTTTGTACTTGATTGGCCATAGCCACTCCAGCCGTAACCGCTGCAGCAGCAGATACCGCCACGGCTGTCACTATAGCCGCTGTGATTCCAAAATCTCTGTGGACTCTAAGTAGCTCAACAATAGGGAATTTATCAGGATCCGCAGTGACCGGGATTGGGACAAAAGTTGGAATTTTCATAACCACTGCTACAGTCCAGGAACCATTCCAACACTCAGATAAGAGACTGGTAGTATGAGAACAATCCAGCATCCCCGACAAGGTGGCCTTAGCCAAATGGAATAAGAAGGGGGATTGGACACAGACCATTGCAGGAGGCATTGTGGCATTATACAACAGAGAGTTGAATGAAACAGATGTAAGTCTATTACCTCGTTCACTTTCCCTAACAGTACCAGAAACATTAGTCAGCTAACTTTTGGCTCCTACCAACTGAGCCAATGCAGAAATATCGGCTGAAGCCCCCTTTTCATTGGAAATCAGCCATTGAAACCAGGACCAACCTACTCCTGTAGATTAGCTGGCACTATTTTTAAAGTTATAAACATACCTCTTAAGAGAGGGGGAAAGGGAGAAACCTTTAGCAACTTGATGTTTCTCCCAAGAATGATCATGACAAGGCGTAAATGTTGGGGGGAAACCAAGATTAGGGGAACAGTAAGGAGAGGCCTTGAGATGAGTGGCATCATGAATACTACTAGAAGAAGGAGGCACTGGGATTAGTACCTCGGAGATAATAGCCAAGGTAGTTATGTTAAGAGCAGAGCTACTGTTTGCAGGGGTTCCTGAGCCTGATTGCTTCCCCGAAGCTACCTTGCTCAATACAGCACTGATAATGCTCCCTGAGACCTGATTGGACCACAATGGGTCCTCCCAGTTAGTCAAATTTTTGGTCTTAAGGCTAATGCAATTAGCGTTTTTAAGTCTGAAACAAAAAACTCCTGTTAGATTAACTTGAGATTGATTAAAAATTCTCTCCATGTCCCCTCTAGGAGAGGCACAGGGAGCAGACATCTCACATGAGGTAGAAAAAAGAGTGGGGAGGACACTAGAATTACCATGAACCGGCATCGGCATTGGCCATGCCCGTGCCACTGCCCACCACCGCATTGGTGTCGCCTGTGCCATCGGCACCAGCACCAGAGCCAGAGCACTTAGCAGAATGAAGATCCTCATCACAGAATTATTGTGGTATCTCTTGTTGCTGGTCAGTTGATGTCGAGACTCTTCTTGTCAAGCGTTCAGGGACCCACAACGGTTCCGTACGATCCTGGGGAAAAACACATACAGATCCTCGTGCCCATGTCAGCACGGGGTCAGGGCCGTTCCATTGGCCCGTAAGAACATCCTTCCACTTAACATAGCCAATCACAGAGGGCTGAGGGGACACATGTCTATCGGCCGCAAAGCCACCATGAATATCCAAATTCGAAAAATTAATGGTAAAGAGAGCTAAGGACAGGCGTTCTTTAGGAGTGTGTTCAGCTCCTATTCCCCCTTTTTGTTTTTGTAAAGTTTCCTTTAAGGTGCAATGAGCACACTCAACAATGCCTTGTCCTTGTGGATTGTAAGGCAAACCATGAGTAAGTTGCACTCCCATAGTAGAACAAAAAGCTGTAAATTGTCTGCCAGTATAAGCAGGTCCATTATCAGTCTTAAGGGATGCAGGTGCACCCCATGCTGCCCATGCCTCTAAACAGTGAGTAATGACATTACGTGCCTTTTCTCCTGATAAAGCAGAAGCATGGATAATTCCAGAGCACATATCAACGGAAACATGCACATACTTGAGGTTACCAAAGTCAGGTATATGTGTCACATCCATTTGCCAAACAACCAATGGCTTTAATCCCCGTGGGTTTACTCCATAATTAGGGGGATGAAGAAATGTGACACAGTGGGGACATTGCAATACTATCTGCCGAGCATCCGCTCTTGAAATGGAAAAATGTCTGTGCAGCGTTAATGCATTAACATGGAAGATTTGGTGAAACAACTTAGCCCCCTCTAAGGAGGAAGCCAAGCATATCAATTGACCTCTAGTGTCTAAGTCCGCACGCACAGGCATTACCCTGGGATAACGTACCAGGAAGAGAGGTGTGAGCCCTGATGTGCATTGGATAAAAAGAAGCAGTGCGGTTAGAGATAAGCTGTTGAAGCTGAGTAAAGTAAGCAGACACATTGTGGGCATCACTAATAGCTCCCACGGCCTCCAGGACTTTTAGTGCTTGTACCACATACCTGGAGTCCGAAATAAGATTAAAAGGAAAAGAACACTGTTTAAAAACTTCAATAACAATTTGTAGTTCTATCCATTGTGGATTTCCAGGAGCAAATTGATGCTGGATAGGGGGAGAGTCATTAATTACATAAGCTCCCATTCCAGACTTGGAACCATCAGTAAAAATGTTAACAGCCCCCGGAATTGGACTGGATGAAGTTACCTTAGGGAAAATGATGGGATGTTCTTTAACAAAATGGAGTAATGGATGAGAAGGGTAGTGATTATCAATACCCCCTTGAAATGAGCAACACAGAATATCCCAGTTGTCTAGAGTAGCACATAAAACATTAAGTTGAGCTTTAGTGTAGGGTATGATAAGAGAAGAAGGTGATTGGCCGAAAAATTGAATGCTTTGTTGAATCCCTTTAAGTGCCAACGCTGCAACAGCATCAGGATAATATTCTAAGGATTTTCCTGGGGATACATGTGGGTGGATCCATAGTAAAGGCCCATCTTGCCCCAGTACTCCAGTAGGCTGCCGCATAGTGGCAAGCACACATAACTGGAAAGGTTTATCACTCTGGAGCCTGCATAGAGTGGCATGCTGTATAGCTTTTTCTACTTTTATAAGGGGCGCTCTAGCCTCAGTAGTGAGGCTACGAGGGGAAGCAAGATCTGGATCTCCATTAAGAGTAGCATACAAAGGCTGGAGCACAATATTAGGAATATGTAAATATCCTCTTATCCAATTAATGTCTCCCAGCAATTTTTGAAAATCATTTAGAGTTTGGAAATCTTGAGTCCTGATGGTAATTTTTTGTGGTTTTAATTTGTCATACCCAATTGTCGCTCCCAAATACCTGATAGAATCCCCTGTTTGAACCTTTTCAGGTGCGATGTGCAGTCCATGTTGAGCCAACAGCATCACGAGTTCTTTATAAGCCTCATTAACTGTCTGTTCTAATTTTGCGGCCAATAACACATCATCCATATAATGAATGATCTTGGTGGAGGAATACTTATGTCTGAGAGGTGCGAGTGCCTTCCCCACATACATTTGGCACATCGTGGGACTGTTAGCCATCCCCTGTGCCAACACCACCCACTCAAACCTTTGATCTGGTTCCTCGTGATTACACGAGGGAAGGGTGAAAGCAAAACGTTGTGAATCTTTAGGATGCAAAGGAATGGAAAAGAAACAGTCTTTAATGTCAATAACAATTATATCCCAGCCTTGAGGAACAGAGGAGAGCAGAGGCAGCCCTCTTTGAATGGGTCCCATATGTTGCATCTGAGCATTAACTGCTTGTAGATCATGCAGTAGGTGCCACTTCCCTGATTTTTTCTTAATGACAAATATGGGAGTATTCCATGGAGAAGTAGAAGGTTGGATGTGACCCAAATCAAGTTGTTCTTTGACTAGATCATGGGCTGCTGCCAGTTTAGCCGAGGGAAGAGGCCACTGAGGCACCCAAACAGGCTCCTCGGTGAGCCATGTTATGGGTATTTGAGCCCCAGTGGCCCCTAGGAAAAACCCAGACCAAACCTGTTAAGCTTTTGATGAGCTAGCACAGGATGCTTACGCCCCTGTAGGTGCCTATTAGGGTCCCCAAAAATCTTTCCAGCGGCCTCCACCATCCTTGCTACAAAATCTGAAAAGGGTTCTGTAGAGCCCTGCAGAATCTTAGTCAAGTAACCAGACACCTCTCCTCTATTTGGAAGTGACTTCCATGCCCGAATGCAAATGTTGTTAATTTGATCATATGCCTAAGGAGGGAATCCTGTCTGTTGATTAGCAAATCTGCCTTGTCCTAAAAGCATATCCTTGTCCCAATGGGGGTGTCCCGCCGCATAGTTTTGGGCGGCCTGCTCAACAGCGCCCTCTAGCAGAAAGGTTCTCCAGTCCAAATATTTACCTAGAGAAACACAAGCCCGAACAAGGCTAGCCCAATCTGAAGGAGTCATACAAAATCTAGCAAGTCCCTCCACCTGAGTAAGGGTGAAAGCGGCATCCACGCCATAAGTGCGGAAAGATTCCGCCAAGGTTTTAATTTTCTTAAAGTCTAAAGGCTCATGATATCTTCCCCTGTTATTGTCCTGAAATACAGGGTATGCAAGTCCCATATCTGTATTAACTGTCCTCCAAACTTGCGCATGAAAATATCTCCCGGAATTTTGGCTCCCCCCCACATACGTGGGTGGGGCAACCGGCACCATATCTTCTTTGAGATATTCTACCTCCTCCTCCTCAGAGTGTTGTTGACCGATATTGGATCCCGTCCCCTTTTTACAGTAGGCCTGCGTGCCCTGTATCACTTTTTTCTTTTTCTTCACTTTTATCTTTTGTAGTTCTTGTAACAATATATCAAGGTCCTCAGAACTCTCTGAGCCGCTTGTGTTCTCAGGCGTTTTTAATTCAGCCAAGTCTGGGTAGAGCCTTCTCCTATTTTTAGTTTCAGGCTCTTTTGCCTTCTCACTACTCTTACTCCCAATGTTCTCTGCCACTTCACTATGTGATCCTTCAGACTTTTCCTCATGTAGTTGCTCAAAAACTTCTTGTCCTTTAGTAAGTGCTTCCTGACATCTGCCATCTGCGAGGCAACTACGGATCATCTTCCAAAGGGGTATCACCCCACCCTCTAATATGCCCTGCTCAGAAGCAAAGTCAAGATCTGTGCCTAACTTATCCCAGCTAGGTATAGTAAGGCTGCCCGAGAACGCAAACCACAGTGCAGCAATATCTGTCTTCCGTAAAAATCTCTGTAAAGTACTACGTTTCACTTCTAGGCCCTTGCAACGTAACAGGTTATCTAGGGCCAGGAGAAGCGGACTTGAAGATACGGCACTCATGACACAACAAAAGACACACAAAAAACAAAAGTGAAAGTAAGAGCGAAAGTACACAGTGCAGCTGCAATAAGATGTAATGCTCTCTCTGGCTTTACAGAGGAGCTGCCGCTTTGATAGCGGGTCCCACTTACCTGGGACTAATCCCCGCTTTGACCGCGGGTCCCACTTACCTGGGACTAACCTCCGCTTTGACCGCGGGTCCCACTTACCTGGGACTAACCGGTGCACCACCCCTGACTGCTGAAAGTTCTGGTTCCCGGGTTTTCAGCACCACTTGTCGCGACCCCTTGCCCGCAAGGAAGACACAACTCAGGAATCTTCTTTCAGCAGTTTATTCAGGCCCTTGATATTTCTTCTTCTTCCTCGTTGGATGCCCCTTCCAGCCTTAATAAAGCATCCCAAGCCCCAATGCAAAGCTTCCACGTGGAACTTTCTCACAGGGTGCTGAAAAACCATGCACCAACTCTCCCAAACAAGGAGTTGTTTGTTACAGACCACAGTGGAGCCAGCACCATCCTGCAATGGCGACCATAATCTGCAGAAGCGGCTCACCACACACAAACATGGAACTCTGCTGGCCTAAAGTCTTCTTAAGAAACTCCCTCTGAGGTTGGGCACATGTAATATATGTTGTTCTCAGGAGCTTTAGCTTCCATTGTAGTGAGACCATCAAAGCTGGGTCTGCATCTATGGGACCTGGAGGACATGGTTACTTATTTTAAAATGAACATGAGGAAGCATTGCTAAATCCTCTCTTTGTAGGTAAACTGTGGCCACTGGGGGCTAAGTGTCTCCCCATGTGCACTGTGAACCCATTTGTTCATACTCCATCTTTCGTGGTGTTTCTTGCTGCTGCACTGGGAGTTTGGTATTTGCTTCACGAAACAAGGAGTTCAACTGGGACATAGTGCTGGAGGGAGTTCTGTCACGTTTGGTGGGTCAGGGTCTGCAGGAAAATGCACCAACCAGGCTTCTATCCCACAAGCTTGCCTCTTTGAGCATAGTAACCTGATTCTGAACATTGCCCTGAAACTCCTCAATATCACAAGATGCCTTTACATAGAAGGGTCTGCTGGCTGCACCATATCAGTCTTAATCCATTTGGAAGTCAATGGCATATCCACATGGCCACACCACAGATTTTTTATCACACACCTGCCCACAATTTCTCTAGGTCCACTACTCAGCAGCCTCCAACTTACTAGCATGTCTTTTCTATATTATTTTCATGAAACCCAGTCAATCAAGGCACCTTCAGGTATACTTATGATCAGAAACAGGACATCCAAAGGTTCTCCAGTGCCACCTGCTCATGGGAATTTTAAGCATTTCATGGTATTTATCTAACCATTTTTCAAGGATGAAGTTGGAGGCACTGTGGGTTTCAATTCATTTAGGAACCATTAAATGGTGAGAAAGCTCATTTCAATGAAAGATCTGGAGAACTCTCACAGGCAAGGCTTCCCAAAGAGTGGCCAAAAGTTCACATGAAGCCAGGCCCATTGAGGTCTACAATGTGAGGTCCTTGTTTGTTTTGACTCTCAACTATGGTTGCCAAGTCTTTCAGAATAAAATAATGTGATATCCTGACTGAGATTTCCAGTGCTCTGTGGAAAGCAACCCTGGGCCGAGACTCATTTTCCAAGGGCGACTCTCATGCGAGGCCTCCTAAAATCCCAACACAATTCATTGCAATACTTCTCTGAGGTCAGTTCCAGAAATCAGTCTCTAAGTGGAATCACACCAGAGTTGAAGCCCAGGTGTAACCAATCATCTCTTCCAACCGCCACACAAGTGATCACATTTAAAACCAAAACACTCCCACCTAGCCCTCATCTTCTTCCATAAAGACACTCATAATAACCTCTGGCTGGAGGTTTACTTGAGAGGCACAGCCCAAGGCAGTGTCCAAAAGAAGCTCCCTTACCCCTCATTTGCCTAAAGGCCCGGACTCCCTTCCTGTGAACCAGCAGTGATTAAATATGCCTGCTGTTAATACTGCTTCACTTCTCCAATTTGTGGCCTACTGACTGTGGAGTTTAGATTCTTTATGTGAATTGGAGTTATGAGAAAACCCAAGCACCAATGGGCTAGAGTCTACAGAGCTTTGAAGAACTCATTAGACCCAAGGAATCCCTATTCTCACTTGACGGAGGAAGGAACATTACAGAGGAAGGTGAGAGACTTCATGCACAATGACTGCTCTTTTGGCCATTTTCGTTTTGGATGCACACATGGGATCTTTCTTTAGACCCAACAGGTGCTGAGAATCTAAGCCACAGCCTCACACAGAACCAAGAGGCTGATTCAGACTCATCCCATTCCAAAGCAATTAAGCAAAGAGCCCAAGGTGATGCCCATTCATTTCCATCTGAAAACTGTTTTCTTCAGGCTTCACAAAGGGGCGACCTGAGGCAAAGACCTTCCTGACATTCAGGGAAACGGACAAATAGGTAAGCAAAAGACCCAAAGCAGGGTTTCTCCACTGAGACTCTCCTAGTCACACTGATATCTGAGTTTTCTGATATGCTCCCATTCCCTTCAGCTATCCAGTACATAGCCATGTCACAGAGCTTGGAGGTGGTACATAACTTGGAAACAAAATCATGAGCCTATTCTAGAGAGAGGCCAAAATCAGGAAGAATACAGGAACTTAGGAAGATTGTAGGTGTTGTACATCTATAAGGCAAGCCACAGTACATTCATAAATTAGGGAGGATGAATGCTGAGAAGCTTTCTACTAGACATAACACATCCATTGATGCATTCTCTTTTCTAATATCTACAACCACAGACACAGTGGGATACACAGACATAGAAACACTCGCCTTGTCAAAGGACTTACTAGACACAGTCCATTCCAAACCAAACAAACTGCCTTTCCTACGTATTCTTAGAACATGAGACAAAACCACAAACTCACACCCATACCCACAAAGATACCTCTTTCCCCCAAGTAGGTATGTGACTATCCAGAGAGTCCTCTGACTGGTGGGCCATTTTTTGTTCCCCCGAAATGGCCTGTCCTGTCTAAGATCTGGTCTACTTGGCCAACTCTGTGAAGTTGTCAGGGCCCAGCAGTGAGCCACTACCTGCGTTCTTAGGAAAGGCCGCTCTTCAGAGCTCTCCTGGCATTTGGCCATACTCACATCAGTATTTACCAAGAAAGACGGACTCTGTCCTTGGTAAGTCAAAACAAGTGAGACCACTAGGACTGAGACTGGGCCTGCCTCTGGGTGCTTGGCTTCCTGGATTCCAAGTTCAGAGAGTTCCATCACCAAGGAAATTAGGTAAGGTCACTTCCTTCAGAAACTGAATGAGGTCACTGCCTTGGCAACCACTTTGTCCTAACAGTTTCTTCAAACGGTCCTTTGAGATGGAGGCTGCCCCTATTTCCTGTGACAATTTCACAAGTTAGAATGTTATATTAACCATAGGCACTTGGAACAGCTCTCCACACAGGCCTGGTTTGGTTTATCTTCTCTACATTAAAAAGATAGAGGCTGATTCAGACACATCCCTTCGTCCTGACCAGGTTTTTTTGCCATGTAATAGGACTTTCACTTTCTCAGGTCCTTCATAGTTCCCTACATCTTCTCCAGGGATCATATCTACATGGACCTTTGAGCTTCTCAGCAGGTGAAAGATTCCCTATATTCCTGTATTGTAAGACCAACTCTGTGTCTGCTCTTTTGTAAAGTTAGATTAGGGAACAGTGTATGATTAGGGTTAATAACAGGTTTGATTAGGGTTAGGAATCATTCTGCTGGATGAATAATGGTATTGGTATTCTGTGATATTTAATAATATAGAGGTGAAATATAAGTATGAAAACAGAATTCTAGGTAAGATTTGAAGCCCAGAAGGGCATTGGTCACTTTAGTGGGATACTTACCTTTGAACTATGTTCTACACAGATGTCTCAAATTAATAGATAAACAATGGCAAAGGACCATGTACCTTGGTTGATTGAATGTCTAAGAGAACATCCAGTCAAAAAGGCATAGTCAATAGGATTAGGAAGATAGTGTTGGTTTAGATAGAAAAGTGAGTATAGGATTTGGACCAAAAGTTCTTTAGCAATAGAGTTTTGGTTAGAGAGTGAATGTAAATGTCAGCACATGTGAAGAGTCGGTCACAGTGATGAACTGGAAAAAATATGTAGGAAAGCAGATATCAATAGAGACATTAGGAAATCAGGCAAAGTATATAGTGAGTGATAGGATTAGACATATTCAACAGGCTTGAGATTGAATATATAATCTTAGGAAGAAACAAATATGCAGTCACCAATAGGATAGACATTTGAGAGCATTAGGCAACCTGGACATGGGTGTTTTTAGTAATCCATGCACACTTTCTATTTAGGATTTGGTACAAACATAAGTGTGACATTTGTTTTTTTTTGTGTCCAGAATATTACACTGATAAAATATATATGTAGATCAGATGACATGAGTATTTCTTCCACCATTTCTAGGAGCAATATATTGAAGACATATAAATTAGTATTGGGGGTACAAATAGGTGCACCCTTTTTCTATGAATATAGAGATAATGCATGACTAAACCATACTATGAATAAATAGTATCACTGTTTTCAACTTTAAATAATGGATTGAATTGATATCTGAAAATATACAGGAAATTTTATATTTATGTACATACATTCATTCAAACCAGTTATATATCTATTGGTAATATTAGGGTTATAGTTTATCATGAAGTGTGTGTGAGTTTTGCTTCAAAATTGATTATGGAAATCGAAAAAAATGTGTTTGGAAAGAAGTCGAATGAAAAGACCAATCAAGACACCTGGAGAAATACATGTGTTCAAAAGCAGGGATTGATTGTAAGTGAAACAAATGCCCATAAATTTGTGAATTTGTGGATGAAATATATATCCTATGATGTCCATTATATGAAGAAATATTAAGTACCAGTGTTGAATAAAATTGAACGTCAAAATACACACCTTGTCCCATCGGAATCTACTTGCATTGATGTTAAACTGGGTCAGTTACTGTAGAAATATTAGTTTTTGTATGCACCATTCATTCAACTTAGTGTTCAGTACTAGGATACAAATATGTTTTTCAGGTGGATGGATATTTCTGAGAATAATCTTGTGAAAAGTTGATTATAAATCCAAGTCCATGAACATGAATGAATTTAGGGAATTTAAATAAGACACATATATTTCATAGTTTGAAAAATCTGGAGAGTGTGTATTTGTATATATATACACATATTTATATATACACAAAACACACACAGAGACATTAAAAAGTAGTAATATATATGCCAATCAAAATTCATCAATAAATATATATTATCCACAGATGACAAAACATATATTTTACTGAACATGGATTTATGTATATTGTTGTTCTACCAGGGGACTCAACCATAGGTTGAATCTTCGTTTCCAACAGCGTTTAAGAGGAGTGATCTTTTTTCAGAATTTGTATCGGCCAAGTCAGGCACCTCACAAAAATGTACCTGTGATACCAGGTAGGATTCTATAAGTGCATTGTAAAAATACATGTGATGAATAGGATACAGAGAAAGGGATACAGGAATTCACATATTTGTTAATTTTAAAAACACATGAAGAATTATTTCAATTGAAAATTTACTAGATTTATAACACCTAGCGTTTATCATGCAAAAGGCAAGTCCAACTATACACCATGCCTCCACTGAACTTCTTGTATTTCTATTCTGTTTGCATTATTTTTCTCCATCATCTTAGGATTAGTTGTCAGACTCTAGTAAGGTATGTGAATATTTCTCAGAATAATCTTGTGAAAAGATTATTATAAATCCACATTCATGAATATGAAAAATTTAGGAAGTGTAAAATAAGACACATATATTTCATATTTTGAATAATCTGGAGAGTGTGTGTGTGCGTGTGTGTGTGTGTGTGTGTATATATATATATACACACACTCATGCACACACACACACACACACACACACACACACACACACATATACACAGACATTAAAAAGTAGCACTATATGTCAATTGAAAATCACCAAGAAATATATATCATGCACAGATTCAAATAAATTCATTTTACTGAACATGGATTTATGTATAATGTTGTTCAACTAGGAAGCTCACACATAGGTTGAATTTTCAATTCCAACAGCGTTTAGGAGGAGTGATCCCTTGTCAGAATTTGTATCTGCCAATTCAGCCACCACACAAGAATGAACGTGTGGTAACAGGTAGGATTCTATATGTGCATATAAAAATACAGGTCCTGAATTGGCATTAAAAACATATGGAGAACTATTTCCAAAAAAAATTGACTGGATTTATAACTCCTACCCTATATTATGCAAAAGGCAAGTCCAACTATACACCATGCCTCCTCTGAACTGCTTGTAGTTCTATTCTTTTTGGGTTATTTTTCTCCAACATATTAGGATTAGTATTCAGAATCTAGTAGAGTATGTGTTAATGTCAGGGATTCAGTATTTTGAATGGAAAATTGGAAAATTTATCCAATGTGTATGCAAATATGTGCTACACAAAAATCTTCCCACTTTCATCCAGAACAATGCCTTGACATTACCTTCACCCCAAGTAAGACACAATTAGAGGAGAAGTGTTAGAAAATCTGTGAATACTTATCTGGAATGGAATATGATAAGGAGTTCACAACCATGGACGTGGTAGAGGAGTTTCCAAAAGTAAGGGACAGGGTAAACACTCCACAATAATGGAGCTCTGCTGGCCAAATGACTTCTTGAGAAACTGCCTCTGAGTTTGGGCACTTGAAATATATGTTGTTGTCAGGAGCTTTTGCTTTTTTTCTAGTGAGATGATCAAAGCTGGGTCAGCATCTATGTGACCTGGAGGACATAAATTGTAATATTCCAATGAACATGAGGGAAGAGTGCTGGATTCTCTTTTTGTGGGTATACTGTGGCCACTGGTGGCTAAGTGTCTCCCTGTGTGGACTGCATAGTCATTTATTGCTCTTCCACTCTCCATTGTGTTTCTTGCTCCTGCACTGGGAGTTTGGTATTTGCTTCACCAAATACATGGAGCTCAACTGGGACACAGTGCTGGTGGGAGTTATGTCACGTGTGGTGGGTCAGGTTCTGCAGGAGAATGCACCAACCAGGTTTCTAACCCACATAGTTTACCCCCTTGAACATAGCAAGCTGATTCTGAACATTGCCTTGAAACCTCTCCATATATCAAGATGCCTTTAAATAGAAATTTATGCTGGCTGCACCATGTCAGTCGCAAGCAATTTGGAATCCAATGGTAGATCCTCATTCCCCTACCACAGATGTTTTATCACACATATGCCCACCACTTCTCTAGGCCCACTACTCAGCAGGATCCAACCTATAGGCTTCTCTGTTCTACACCATTTTCAGGAAACCCAGTCAATCAAGGCACTCTCTGGTATACTCATGATCAGCAACAGGACACCCAAAGTTTCTCCAGTGCCACCAGGTCATTGAAATTTCAAAAATGTAATGGTATTTATATAGCCATTTTTCAAGGATGAAATTGGAGGCACTGTGGATTTCAATTCATTTAGGAACCCTTAAATGGTGAGAAAGCTCATTTCAATGAAAGATCTGGAGAACTCTCACAGGCAAGGGTTCCCAAAGAGTGGCCTAAAGGTCATATGAAGCCAGGCCCATTGAGGTCTACATGTGAGGTCCATGTGTGTTTTGACTCTCAATTATGGTTGCCAAGTCTGTCAGAATAAAATCATGTGATATCCTGGCTGAGATTTCCAGTCTCTGTGGAAAGCGACCCTGATCGCATTTTCCAAGGGCAATTCTCATGCGAGGCCTCCTAAAATCCCAACACAATTCATGGCAACACTTCTCTGAGGTCCGTTCCAGCACTCAGTCTCTAAGGGGAATCACACCAGTGTTCAGGCCCAAGAGGACCCAGGCATCTCTTCCAACCGCCACACAAATGACCGCAATTAAATCAAAACACTCCAACATGGGCCTCATATTCTTCCATATAGACACTCATCATAACCTCTGGCTGAAAGTTTCCATAAGGGGTGCAGCCCAAGACAGTGTCCAAAATAAGCTCTTTTGCCCCTCATTTGCCTAACATCAGGGTGGACTGTACACCCTTCCTTTGAACCAGGAATGATCAAATAGCCCTGCCGTTAATACTGCCCTGCTTCTCGAATTTGAGGCCTACTGACTGTCAGGTATTGATTCTTTCTGTGATTTGGAGTCATGACAAAACCTAAGCCCCTATGGACTATCCACTGTAGGGCTTTGAAGAACTCTTTTGACCCAAAGGATCCCTATTCTCACTTGATGGAAGTCAGGAACTGAAAAGTTCGGACGAACGTCTTAGGAAAAGACCACCAAGAGACTGTCTCATGCCACCGCAAAAGGGTTTATTGTGGGTCCAGCATACTGGGGCTCAGAGCTCACTTCAGAGGAGCAAAGAACAAAGAGCCCCAGAACAACTTGAGCAGAGTTTATATACATTCTATGGAGAGGGCAGGGTTTTAACATCATCATAGCCTCTTTTAGAAAATCATCTTATACCCCAGCAAAATCAAATAACAACTCTAAAACATGATTAGCACATTCATTGGCGGGAACAGGTCGTGCAGTGGGTGATTGGTCAGCCCTGAGAAGGGGGTTAACATTTAAACTGATTGGTTGAAGCCCTGAGATGTATACGTGCAGATCTGCATGGTTTCTGGGAAGGGGTGTTAAGTATCTAGCTGGTCAGGGAAGATTTCAACACACATCTAATAGGAAGATCTGGGAATTGTCTTAAGTGCCACAGGAATTTCAGGTTCTGAGTGGAGCTTGAAAGCTTTACAAAACCTGGTTCTTTACATTTCAATTTCAATATATTTTATTCTTTCATTTCCCACTCCTTTTTCTGACTACTTTTAATCTTAAAAGTAATGTTTCATAATTATTCTGGCGTCTCAAATTCTATTTCTGCCTGTGGAGCATATTTCTGTCTGATTAGCATGAGTTTTACCTACCCAATCTGAGCCTGGAATAAGGAAACTATGCGGTTAAGCAAACAAGTTCCCACAGTTAGCAACACCTTAAGGATGATCAGGGGTCAAGCTAAGTCTGATAGGAGTGTAGTTAACCAGGGGGACTGGGTAAACCATGACTCAAACCACCCTTGTTGAATCTCCCTTTCTCTCTGGCGCTATTCAAGTTATTTTCTTAATTTACTCATGGATTATTTTGCAACTCCAGTAGGGTCAGCATAAAAACAACAGTATTCTCTCAGTGCCGCACAGAGACCCCCTCCCTCATGAAGAGGAAATCTAGTCCTCCCCTGTTCTGTAAAACAAATGCAGAGAGAGAGAAAGGTTAAGGATTCCTGCAGCACTGTGATAGAGGTTTCTAACGTCTTCAAGTCTTGATCTATTGATGTTTCTAATTGGGCCAATTGTTGTGACACACGGATCATAGCAGCTGTTCCCATACCCACTCCTGCAGGACCTCCTATCCCCAATAGGATGGCTAGAGTAAGGGACAATGGCTCCCGGTGAAATTGGGTTGTTTGTCCCCCAAGTAGACCTTCGAATGATTCTGCATCATGATAGAGCACCCTGGGGAGTATCTGCACCATTACACAATAATTTACAGAGCTGTCAAATACCTGGGCTGAAAAGCAATGAGTTCTGACTGTGTGGAGTTCAGTACCATAAACATTCCTTTAATTAGTTCCCAGGGGGTGGAGTCAGCTGTACTCTGGACTGGGGAAGTAGGCAAAGACGGAAACCGGGAATTATGAGATGGTAGAGGGGTTCTGGTAGATCTAGGCATGGGAGGTTTTGGAGGCTTAATTCCTGGCTTGAGGGGATTGGGCCCTATTGCTGTGGGATTTTCCTCCTTTTTAAGCAGGATGGTGAACCAGTGACCAACGTCATAACGAGGGCCATAAATATAGAATCGCATTTCCCACGTATTTTCCATAGACCATGTTGTTCTGAGGTAGCCCCTTCCTTTGGAAGTGAAAGTTATATTGAGGGGGTAACATAGACTATTCTTTCCACAGCGAGTTTTTGACACAACTTAGCTAGCGGCACATTTCTTGGGATCAATCCAGGTGTCATTTTTTCCAACCTGAATGATACTGTCTCGGGAGTTTGGGTTCAACCATGTAGCTCCCGTTTGTTCACAACCCCAAGATCTAAAATAAATGTCACTGGGTCCTCCACAGGTTTGGGCCTGTTTGCGACTTCAGAAATCAGCTGGGCACACATAAAAATCAAGACTGGCTAGTTTACACCTGAGCTGGGGAAGATGATATCCATAATTCATGGGGTAAGGTGGTCTATGTTGCCCTGGTTTGGGTTTGAGTGGGATCTGTGTGGAGTCCTCTATGTCAGGGAGATCCTAGTCAGAGAGGCCTATGGCAAGCTGACAAATGTCCAGGTAGAGAGATGGCCACCAAGTCCATAAGAGGGCTGTATGTGAAATAGACCACACTACTTGCCCAGTAGGATTTATAGCTGCCATTGTTGCTGAACAGGCTGATGGTGATTAGGACTGCTGGTGGTCAGGGGAAGAATCCATAGCCCTACCCTCACGACGGACACGCAACTTGAGAGTGTTACCAGTCTGTTCCAGTTTCCAGCCGGATGCTGGACAGGGCGCAGGCTTGAGATGGGTGGCACGGATCCAGGAAGTGATTCCATCCACTTTCACCACTGTAGGTGTTATAAGCAGCACCTGGTATGGTCCTTTCCAGCGGCGATCCAGGGATGATACCTGATGCCGTCTCACATAGACGAAGACTCCCACTTGATATCGATGTGGGGTTCCCTCGTCTCCAGGCTGATAAGCAGTGGCCAACTGTTTCCACAGGTATTGCTGGGTGCTGTGTTTGTTCATGGGCTTTAAGTCTGTCAAGCAAGGGGGTGTGAAAGGAATAATTAAGTCTCAGAGTTGGGGTTAGGTCCCTTACTGGAGGAGGGGCACCATAGAGAATTTCATAAGTGGTGAGTTTACACAAAGAGGAAGAGGGTGTACTTCTTGCACGAAACAGTGCTTAAGGTAGGAGCATAGTCCAATTTTTTATGCCGGTCTCCATGCTTAATTTCTTTAAAGTCTCTTTGATGGTTCTAATCATCCTTTCTACCTGTCCTGAGCTCTGGGGTCTATAAGCACAATGTAACTTCCAATTAATCTTCAGGGCCCTGGTGAATCCCTGACTTACCTGGGCAACGAATGCCGGTCCATTATTGGACCCTATTACCTTAGGCAGGCCGAACCTTGGAAAAATGTCTTCTAGAATCTTTTTGAGCACCGTCTGAGCCGTTTCTTTCTTCATGGGGAAGGCTTCAACCAATCATGAAAGAGTATCTACAAAGACTAGGGGATATTTAAGTCCATACCTTCCTGGCTTAATTTCAGGAAAAGTCCACTTCCCAGAATTGTCCTGGTCTGGTTCCTCGTAAGCGCTTCCCTGCAGGAAGCTTGGATGGGTAAGCATTAACTAATTGGCAGACTTGACAAGCTCTAGTCACCTGCTAAGCTATTTCTTTCCTCTGTGAGTCAGTCATTAATAAATCCTTTCTTCGGTCCTTTAAGAGAGCCTATAACTTCTTTGAGCTTAAGTGGGTGAGCTAGTGTACGTCTTTGACATAAAGGTGGGCTTTTTGAAATTTTAAACTTGGCTCTGTAGGGTCCCAGAGTTCTGTATCTGTCTCCTCACATGATAAGTTGCCTGAATGTTCCAGTGTGGCCAAGTCTCCTGAATGTTGATCCCCCTGGTGTGGAAAAAGTTAACAGAGTCACTCCGTTTAGGGCTGCCAATTAAGCTTCCTCATCTGCCCTTCTGTTTTTAACTGCGACGAGGTCGTTTCCCTTCTGGTGCACTGGACAGTCCACTATAGCTAGTTCCTTAGTGCCCTGCCCTGCTGAGAGAAGGTGGAGAATCTCAACTTTGTTCTTTATTTTTTTTCCCAGTGGAGGTTAATATCCCCCTTTGCTGGTAAATAGCCCTGTGCACATTAGCATTGCCAAATGCATAGCGGCTATCAGTGTAATGGTGGCCCTTTTGCCTGTTGCTAGTTCCAATGCTTTCGTAAGGGCAATCAGTTCTGCCTTTTGGACTTATGTCTCTTCTGGGAGACCAGAGGATCAGATGACATTAGTTTTGCTAACTACTGCTGCTCCAGCCCGCCACATACCATCTTGGAGGAAGCTGCTCTCTTTCGTAAACCATACGACTTCAGGGTGAGGCAGTGGCTGGATTTTTCAAGTCTCGTCCTATACTGGTTTCCTCTGACAGTATGTGTTGACACTCATGAGCGACAGGTCCTGATGATTCTTCTGGCAGCCAGGTTGAGTGGAGCAGAAGGTCCAAGAGTTATTCTGTCTTTGCTAATCCAGAGGCTCTGGTAGTGGTTTATTCTGGAGTTTGATAGCCACCTCTCTGGAGGTTGACAGATGATGCTCTCCAGGGCATGGGGGGCTATCATGGATAGCTTCTGTCCCAACGTTCATTAATGAGCATCTTTTATTAGAAGCGCTGCCACTGCTATAGCTCTTAAGCAACGGGACCACCCAGTAGCCACTGGGTCCAGTTTTTTTGATAAGAATGCTACCGACCTTTTCCAAAGTCCCAAATTCTAAGTGAACACTCCCCGTGCTATTCCCTTCTTTTTCTCGATGTAGAGAGTGAAGGGTTTATCTATATCTGGGAGTGCTAAGGCCGGAGCAGATAGCAGCACTTTTTTTGACATTATCAAAAGCTTGTTGGTGCTCAGGGGTCCATTGGAATTGGGCATTAAACTTTATCAGCGGGTATAAAGGGGCAGCCAGAGAGGTGAACCCAGGAATCCATCACCTGCAAAAGGCAGGAGTCCCAAGAAACTCTCTGAGTTGTCTCTTATTAGATGGGGGTGGTATCTGCACAATGGTTGGTTTTCTGTTCTCAGTGAGCCATCATTTGCCACCCCTAAGAGAATAACCCAGGAAGATTACTTCTTGCTGACAAATTTGGGCCTTTTGGCAGAAGCCCTATATCCAAGCCGAGCAAGCTCGGATAATAGTGCTTGGGTCCCAGACTTATAGTTCTCCTTGGTGTCCGCTGCCAGTAGCAGATCATCCACATATTGGAGTAGGGTGACTTCGGGGTGTGCAGTTCTGAAGTCGTTTATGTCCCTGTGGAGGGCTTCATCAAAGAGAGTGTGGGGTGGTTTGAACCCCTGTGGGAGTCTAGTCTATGTTAGTTGGCCAGATGTTCCAGTTTCTGGGTCTATCCACTTGAAAGCAAACAGCAACTGACTGTCCTTATGTAGAGGCAAGCAGAAGTAAGCATCTTTTAAGTCCAGCACAGTGTACCATTCCCGCTCCAGATTCAGAGTGCTAAGCAAATTATATGGATTGGGTACTGTGGGGTGAATGTCCTGCACTCTGTTGTTGATCTCTATTAGGTCTTGAAGAGGACTGTAGTCCCTAGTTCCTGGCTTTCTTACTGGTAGCAGGGGGATATTCCAGGATGATTGACAGGGCCTTAGGACCCCAATGGCCAATTATTTCTGAATATGGGGACTTATCCCATCCTTAGCTTCTTTGCTTAGAGGATATTGTTTAACACTGATTGGAGAGGCCGAGGCTTTTAATTCTACTACTATTGGAGGTTGTTTTACGGCTAGACCTAACCCAGCAGTTTCTGCCCAGGCATTAGGATAATCTTTTATCCATTTCTGTTGTAGTTTGCCTCTTTGATCAGTCCTAGGGGGCACGAAGTGTTGATGTTCATCTTCTACAGACATAGTCAATTCTCTGACTATGGGAGTTTTTACTGAAGGCTTTAGAACATCCACTTGGGGACCATCAGGGTTAAAAGTTACTCTATCCCCGAGTTTGGTAAGCAGATCCCTGTGCATCAATGGGGCTGGGCATTCTTGGATTACTAGGAAAGAGTGGTGGACTTTTCATTTTCCTACTTCCATAATCCTCTTAGTTGTCCAAGCCCGATATGTACTGCCATTAGCCCCTTGAACTAGGGACCATTTATTTGATATGGGGCCCAGTGAAGCCTTAAGGGCTGAGTATACTGCTCCTGTATCCACTTCAAAGTTCACTGGAGTCCCCTCCACTTCAAATGTTACCCTGAGCTTGGGGAGGGGAACCGAGCCCTGACATTCCAAGTCCTCTTCTAGAGTCAGCATGGCGGGCTGCCGTGGCTTCTTCTTTTTGGGGAACTCTTTGACTCAGTGTTCTTTTTCTCTACAGTAGGTACATTGATCTGAGGCCAGGGACAGCCTTTGGCGTGGGCCCAAGTATCCCTTTCTGACTCCCTGCTTTTTAATTTCTGGCGTATTTGCTGCTGTGAAGAAAACCTTAGCCAATGCTTTTGTCTGCCTTTTGCTCCTTTCATCCTCCTTTTGTTCCCTTTCCTTCTCTCTCCTCTGTTCCCTCTCCTCCTCAGTTTCTCTCTTATAATATACTTATATACTTATACTATATACTTATAATATATATCTTATAATATACTATTTCAGCTTCTCTGTCTAAATCTCTTAAGGTCGTATTTTGTAACCCATCTAGACATTGTAACTTTCTTTTAATATCTTGGGCAGCCTGCTCAATAAAGGCCATTGTAACAAATGCCTTTTGGTCATCTGCCTGAGGATCAAAAGGAGTATATTTTCTATATGCTTCCTTAATTCTCTCCAGAAACATAGAGGGAGACTCATTAGGCCCTTGGATAATCTCTCTTACATTGGCCAAATTGGTCGGCTCTCTGGCGGCCACTCAGAGACCCGCTATTAGAGCCTGGAGATATGTGGACAGATGCTTCCCACCTTCAAAGGTGTTGGAGTCCCAGTTGGGTCGGTTCATGGGCCCATAGGAATGGAGAGAGAGCATCACAGGGGCTTCTGAGTTTTCTATTATCCGTCGCCGGTGGGTTCCTTTAGGTTGCCCAGCTTCCTTCAGGAGAGGAGGGGTTGCTGCTGCTGCGGGGAAGTCCCCTGGAGGGCTTGGGTCTGGCCCAATTGCCTCTAGCAGTGGAGAGGCTGAGTCAGCGGTGGGAGGATCATCAGGAAATGTGTTGGGGGTTGGGGAGGGGGAGTAGACGATAAGGAGGGGGTGGAGTGTCCAGTCTTGTGACTCAGGGAGAATGGAAGGAAGAGGGAGAGGAGCGGAAAGTTTGAATGATAGGAATGTGGGGGAAGGGGTATATGGCTGTTGATCTGGTTGGCCACGTGGCCCCAGCTGAATGACAATATCTCTGAATTTTCAGATAAGAGGAAAGTGGAACTATTCTTCTGGGGACATCCGAATTCAAGGATGGGCCATTCTGAAGCACAGAGAGTCTGCCAGATACAGTGTTTTACGGAAAAAGAAAGATTCTGGGCCCTTGAGTGGACATCAGTCCAATGATCAAGGGTCAGGGACAGAGAAGAGGAAGTGCTGCGTCCCATAATGGGAGTTACTCAAACAGGGACAGTGAAGACACAAACACAACACAGACAAAGACAAACAGTAAACGTTTAACATGAGTCCAACACAAAGATTAGAACTGAGTAACTGGCAATGGGTTAGACAATAAAGACAGACAGTAAACTCAACATGAGTTCAGAACAATGACCAAAACTGAGTAACCGGCAAAACCTGATGGGCTGGCAAATTGAATCCTGAAGCAAAACATAACCGAGTTGAGGAAACTACTATTCCTTGAATTCCCTAGTCCTCCGGAGTGTCCCTCAGGGACGTGACCTTGGCTCTGTGACACGTCTGTCACCCCATAGGAGAGAGCTAATGCTCTTCACCAACAGCCACTTTGCCACGCCCTAGCCTGAAACCCGAAACCAGAAAGAGGCGCCTTACTTACCCCGAGAGGAGTCCCTTGAGGTCTTCCGTCGACCGCTGCCGGATATCTCACCTGGGGCCTCCAGATGAAAAGGTGCTGCGAACGTCAAAGGAAAAGACAACAAAGAGGCTTTCTCATGCATCAGCAAAGGGTTTATTGGGGGTCCAGAATGCTAGGGCTCAGAGCTCCCTTCAGAGGAGCAAAGAACAAAGAGCCCCGAGAACAACTTGAGCAGCGTTTAAATACATTCTTTAGAGAGCTCATGGACTTTACATACATCATAGCCTCCTTTAGGAAATCATCATGTACCACGGGAAAATCAAGTAACAACTCTAAAACATGATTAGCACATTCATTGGCTGGAAAAGTTGGGGCAGGGGGTGATTGGTCAACCCTGAGAAGGGGTATACATTTAAACTGATTGATTGAAGCCCTGAGATGAATACGTGGTGAGATGCACGGCTTCTGGGAAGGGGTTGTTAAGTAACTAGGTGGTCAGGGAAGATTTCAACACACATCTAATGGGCAGTTCCAGGAATTGTCTTAACTGCCACAGGAATTTCAGGTTCTGAGTGCAGCTTGGAAACTTTACAAAACCTGGTTCTTTACATTTCAATTTCAATTTCTTTTATTCTTTCAGAACCTTACAGTGGAAGGTGAGAGACTTCATTCACAATGACTGCACTTTTGGCTATATTGGTTTTGGATGCACACATGGGATCATTTTTTTGATCCGTCTGTTGCTGATAATCTAAGCCACAGCCTCACACAGGGCCAAGAGCCTGATTAAGACACATCTCTTTCCAAAGCAATTACTTCTCTGAGGTCAGTTTCAGAACTCAGTCTCTGAGGAGAATCACACCAGTGTTCACGACCAGGTGGACCCAGTCATCTCTTCCAACCGCCACACAAATGACCACAATTAAAACCAAAACACTCTCACATGGCACTCATCTTCTTACATATATACACTCATTATACCCTTTGGCTAGAGGTTTCCATGAATGGTGCAGCCCAAGAGAGTGTCCAAAATAAGCTCCCTTGCCCCTCATTTGCCTAACCTCAGGATGGCCTGAACACCCTTCCTGTGAACCAGGATTGATCACATAGTTCTTCCTTTAATACTGCACTGCTTCTCCAATTTGAGGCCTACTGACTGTCAGGTATAGATTCCTTATGTGATTTGGAGTAATTATTAAACCACAGTAACTTTGCAGGGCTTCAAAGAACTCATTTGACCCAAAGGATCCCTATTCTCACTTGGTGGAGGTCAGGAAACTTACAGAGGAAGGTGAGAGACTTCATGCTCAATGACTGATCTTTTTGGCATTTTGGTTTTGAATGCACACATTGGATCTTTCTTTAGATTCATCAGTCGCTGATAATCTAAGCCACAGCCTCAAACAGAGCCACAAGGCTGATTCAGACACATACTTTTCCAAAGCAGTTAAGCAAAGAGCCACAGGTGATGCCCATTCACTTCCATTTTAAAACTGTTTTCTTCAAAATTCACAAAGGGGTGGCCTGAGGCAAAGACCTTCCGGACTTCAGGGTAACAGAACAATAAGTCAGCAAATCCCAATGCAGGGTTTCTCCACTGAGACTTTCTTGGTCACACTGATATCTGAGTTTTCTGAGATGCTTACAATTCCCTTCAGCTATCCAGTACATGGCCATGTCACAGAGCTTGGAGGTGGTACATATCTTGGACAAAAAACCATGAGCCTATTTTGGAGAGTGGCCAGAATTCAGAAAGAAAACAGTAACTTAGGAAGATAGTAGGTGTTGCCCATCGAAAAGCAACCAGCAGTCCTTTCCTAAAATGGGCAGGATGAATGCTGGGAAGCTTTCTACTAGACAGGATACATCCATTAATCCATTCTGTTTTCTAATGTGTACAACCAAGGACACAGTGGGATACATAGACAGAAACACACTCGCCTTGTCAAAGGACTTTCTAGAAACAGTCCACTCTAAACCAAACAAACCGCCTTTCCTACCTATTCTCAGAACATGAGACAAAACCACAAACTCACACCCACACTCAAAAAGTCACCTCCTTCCCCCAAGTAAGTCTGTGACTATCCAGAGTGTCCTCTGACTGGTGGGCCATACTATGTTCCCCCAAAATGGCATGTCCTGTCTCAGGTCTGGTCTCCTTGTCCATCTCTGTGAAGTTGTATGGAGCCTGTGCTGACCACTACCTGCTTTCTCATTAAAGGCCCATCTTCAGAGCTCTACTTGCATTTTGTCATCCTCGAACCATTAGGTACCAAGGGAGACAGACTCTCTCCTTGGTAAATCCAAACAAGTAAGTCCACTGGGAATGGGACTGGGACTGGCTCTGAGTGCCTGGCTTCCTGGATCCCAAGTTCAGAGAGTTACATCACCAAAGAAGTGAGGTAGGTCAATTCCAACAGGAAGGGAATGAGGTCACTGCCTTGGCAACCACTTTGTCCTAACACTTCTTTCCAAGGGTCCCTTGAGATGGAGGCTGCCCCTACTTCCTGTGACACTTTCAGAAGTTAGAATGGTATATCAACCATAGACACCCAGGAGAAGCTCTCCACACAGGGTTGGTTTGGTCCATCTTCTTTATATCAGTAGGAGAGAGGCTGATTCAGACACATCACTTCATCCTGAACAGGTGGTTTGCCATGGAAGATGACTTTTGCTCTCTCAGGTTCTTCATAGCTGATACATCTTCTCTAGGGATCATTTCTGCATCAAACTTTGAGATTCTCAACAGGTGGAAGATCCCCTACATTCGTGTATTGTAAGACCAACTCTGTCCCTGCTCTTTTGTGAAGTTAGATTGAGGGAACAGTGTATGGTTAGGGTTAATAACATATTCTATTTGGGTTAGGAAACATTCTGCGGGATGAATAATGGTATTGGGAACCTGCGATATTCACAAGAATATATAGGTGAAATATAAGTATGAAACCTGAAATCTAGGTACGATTTGAAGTCCAGAAGGGCATTGGGCCCTTTAGTGAGATACTTAGCTTTGAATTATGTTCTGCACAGATATCTCAGATAAATCGATGTGCAATGGCAGAGGACCTTGTACCTTGGATGATTAAATGTCCTAGAGAACATTAAGTCAAAAAGGAATAGTCGGCAGGATTAGGAAGGTAGTCAGTAGGTTCAGAAAAAAGAGTGAATATAGGATTTGGACAAAAGTTTCATTAGCAATAGGGTTTTGGGTAGATAGTGAACGTAAATATGAGCACATATGAAGAGTCAGTCACAATGATGAACTGGGGAAAATATGTAGGAAAGCAGATATCAATAGAGACATTAGGAAATCAGGCAAAGTATAATGAAATAGGGTTAGACATTTTCAACATGGTTGAGGTTAAATATATAATCTTAGGAAGAAAGACATATGTTGCCTCCAATAGGATTGACATTTGAGAGCATTAGGCAACCTGGACATGGTTGTTTTTAGTAATCCATGCTCACTTTCCATTTTGCTTAGGTGAAAGGTTAATTAAATAGGCACTTGTCACTTCCTGTTTTTCTGTATGCTTAACAAACCACTGTTGAAATTTTGAGAACTGTTTGCTAATTTTGTTCCCAGAATGTGCTGTCCCCAGATGCCAAACTGCAGAATATACTCCCTCAACCGGGTGCACGCAAACCGCACACTCGCCCTGACCCATCAATAAATTTCCCTTTCTGCCCTCTCCAAGAAAAGTATATAAGTTCTGTTAAAGCTGTTCTCAGGCTCTCTGCTCTATTCAAATGAGCTCTGAGCCCCAGCATGCTGGACCCCCAATAACCTCTTTGCTGTGGCCGAGTGTAAATGGTATACTGTTCTGTACTTAAAAGATGCTTTCTTTTGCTTGCCTCTGCATAAAGATAGTCAGTTGCTGTTTGCTTTCGAGTAGGTAGACCCAGAAACCAGAACGTCTTTTCAACTAACTTGGACTAGACTCCCACAGGGGTTCAAAAACTCCCCCACTCTCTTTGATGAAGCCCTTCACAGACATTTCAACAACTTTAGAACTATGCAACCCGAAGTCATTCTGCTTCAATATGTGGATGTCCAGCTACTGGCAGCCAACACCAAAGAAAACTGTGAGTCTGAGACCCAAGCACTATTATCTGAGCTTGCTCAACTCAGGTAGAGGGCTTCGGACAAAAAGGCCCAAATTTGCCAGCAAGAAGTAATCTTCCTGGGGTATTCCCTTAGGCACGGTAAATGATGGCTCACTGAGCCCAGGAAACAAACCGTTGTGCAGATACCACCCCCAACTAACAGGAGACAACATAGAGAGTTTCTTGGGACTGCTGGCTTTAGCAGGTTATGGACCTGGGTTTGTGTTCTTAGCTGCTCCTTTATACCCGCTGTTAAATGAGAATGCCCAATTCCAATGGACCCTTGAGCACCTGCAAGCTTTTGATAACATCTAAGAACACTGACAATGAACTCCTCAACTTCAGTGAGCCCAGCCTGGAATTTCAGAAAGCCCTACACTATGTTAAAAATGTACATCAACTCAATCAACTTGGTTCAAAAAAACTGCAGGCATTACTGTAGGATCAAGAACAGAGTTTTAGACTAACTCACTCACAGTGAAAGGAAATAATTGAATGGTTAACAAAAGCCTGTCGGTTCTGTCAATTGGTTAATGCTTACCCTTCCAAGCTTCCTGCAGGAAAGCACCTATGAGGAACCAGACCAGGACAAATCTGGGAAGTGGACGTTTCTGAAATTAAGCCAGCAAGGTATGGACTTAAATATCTCCTAGTCTTTGTAGATACATTTTCAGGATTGATTGAAGCCTTTCCCACAAAAAAAAAATAAAAGAAACCCGGCACAAATTGTGGTCAAGATGTTCCTGAAAGATATTTATCAAAGACACGGCCTGCCTAATGTAACATGGTCTGATAATTGAACAGCCTTCATGGGCCAGGAAAATCAGGGGTTAGCCAGGACCCTAGGGATTAATTGGAATTTACATTGCGCTTATAGACCCCAGAGCTCAGGACAAATAAAAAAAATAAATAGAACCATTAAAGAGACCTTAACAAAATTAAGCTTAGAGACCGGCATAAAAGATTAGACTATGCTCCTGCCTTATGCACTGTTTCATGCAAGAAATACTCCCTTTGTTTCTTTGTGTAACCTCACCCCCTATGAAATTCTCTATGGGGCCCCTCCTCCACTAAGAGACCTAACCCCGACTCTAAGACCTAAGGATCCCTTCCACACACCCTTGCTTGACAGACTTAAATCTCTTGTAAGAACTCAGCTATACCTGTGGAAACAGGTGGCTACTGGTTTCCAACCTGGGGACGAGGGGAATCCACGTTGATATCAAGAAAGAGACTTCCTCTGAATAAGATGACATCAGGTGTCATCCCTGGAACCCCACTGGAAAGGAACATTCCAGGTGCTACTTATAGCACCTACAGCAGTAAAAGTAGAGGGAATCACTTCCTGCATACATGCCTCTCATCTCAAGCCTGTGCCATGTCCAGACTCTGGCTGGAAACTGGAAAAGACTGTTAACCCTTTCAAATTGCATATTCGCCACGTGGGTAAGGCTATAGACTCTCTCCTTGGCCACCCGTAGTCCTAACGCTCATCAGCCCCTTCAGCAGCGATGGCTGATCACAAATCCTACTAGACAAGAAGTATGGTCTATCTTGCATACAGCCCCCCTTAGGGACCTGGTGGCCATCTCTCCACCCACACATTTGTCAGCTGGCTATAAGTCTTTCCTATTAGAATATCCCTGATGAAGAGGATCCCATTAAAATTCCATTAAATCCTTTCCGTACCATAGATAATGGAAACAAACATAATGGTTGTAGGGACAGGCAAGCCAGATGCAGGTTGGCTAGCCTATATTAGTATGTTTGCCCGGCAGACTATCAAAGCCACAAACCGCCATGGCTGTGTGGGGGAAAAGCCGACTTCTTCTGTAAGTCATGGGGATTTGAGCATACAGGGGCTACCTGGTGGAACCCAAAATCCTCATCAAATTCAGTACACAGCATTGGCCATATTACCACTTAGACAACCCAAACTGATGGCCCCCAGAGGAGTCTCTAGATCCTCAAATTCTGTGTGACCTTTTTAACTTCTGCAAGTGCTCAAAAGGGTGAATGGAAATTCCCCTATGTGAAGGCCTTTTTCCTCTTTCGCTCACATCCTGAACTATGCTTCTCCAATAGTTCCTCAAACTCAGCCTTCTGCTCCATACTCTCTGCTGTCAGTCCCACCTCAGCAAACCTGATTTCTCTTCTCCAATTACTAGATCAAAAACTGAAACCTCTGCCGGTTCTCAGAGCATTGCCCCCTTGCTGAGGTAGCAGGTACTGAGGTACCCATCCACCCACTCACTTCTCTATTTTCCTGTCAGTGCCCACACCGGGTCCCACCAGATCCTCTTACCACCTAACCCAAAGCTCAAACCAGCTTAGGAGAACCCTCAGACCCCTATCGAAGATGTAATGAAAATGGCCTTTAAAGTTGCTTTGTCATCACTGAAAACAGGTTACTAAGAATTTAAAGTCCCTCACAGGCTTTTTGGGATACTCACTCCTGTTTTCCTTTCTGCTCTACCGGTTCTACTGATCAATTTATGTTGCTAGGAAAATCCCAAAACCCTTTCCCATTATTCTTTTACATTTCTCCTTCCTTATTCTCAGATCCATGGAGCTGCTCTCACCCCCCGCCTTCCCCGTCTTCCCCCTCTGTACCAGGCCCACAGAAAAATCTTCACTGAACTTCTCCAAAAGTCTTCACCATGGCTGACTTTAGGACTTTCAGCAAAAGAGTCTCTATAAATGAGTTCAGTGTAGATTAACTTCCTCTTTTTCTGTTGCCCTGTTCTACTTGGCTACTGGCTGGAAAAATCAGCACTCCTAAGCTAGACACCCCCTTAATAGTTTTTCACAGAATGTGTGAAAAAGGCCTCTCGCCTTGAGCTGGGGCTTCACAGAGATGGCTACATTTCTAAGATAAAAAGTTACAAACTGGGCTCCATGGTAACAGTTGGCAGGGGGATAAAAGAAAAGGAAAAAAAAAAAGCTCTCTGCCTCCCAGGTGTCCTTGAAAAGTTAACTTGACCACAATAGAGGAGAAAACAGAAAAAAAAAAAGCTTCTTTTTTGGAATTTCTGCAGACTGTGAACTTCTGAGTCTCTTTTCTTTCATGTTGGGTACAAAATTCTGAAACTACCTAAACTTGGGGTTCAGGGAGTTAATTGATTACAACAGAAGCAATGCCCTCTGAATCCGGTTGCAACCAAATAGGACTGTTTCCCTGTCTTTGGTGCTATCTTAAGTGCCGTGCCTTGTCCGTCCCTACAACAGTATAATTCTATATACTTAAACATTGTTTATGTTTTCATGAAATGGTCAACAGATTTGATTAATTGTGTAATGGTGAAGATGTGTCCCAGATTGCTCTATAATGACCCAGGTTCATTTGAAGTTCAAACAGGGGGGCATACAACCCGGTTCCACTGGGAACATATATCCCTCACTTTAGCCATCATATTAGGAATTGGAGTTGCGGCAGGGGTAATCACAGGAACCACTGCCCTGCTCCATGGTACACAACAAATGACCCAAATAGAAGCAACAAGAGACCAAAACTTAAAGATAATAGAAACCTCCATCACAGCTTTGCAGGAATCTTTAACATCTTTATCTGAATTTGTTTTACACACCAGTTGAGGCTTGGACCTCCTCTTCATGAGAGAAGGGGGCCTTTGTGCTGCATTGATATAAGAATGTTGTTCTGATGCCGACCATACTGAGGTTGTAAAAAAAAACCTATGAGTAAAATAAAAGGATGCCTTGAAAAGCGTCAATGAGAGAGAGAGGCCCAAAAAGGGTGGTTTGAGTCTTGGTTCACACAGTCCCCCTGGTTATCTACGCTTTTATCAACCCTGGCCTGTCCAATAATAATCCTCATATTATTTCTAACTATAAAACCCTGTTTGCTCAACCATGTAATTTCTTTACTCCAAGCTCAAATTGGACAAGTTAAACTTATGGTAATACCCCACTAGCAGACATAGAATGTGACATGCCCCAATAATCACTTTTATGATTAAAAGTAGCAAGAAGAAGATGTGCGGAATGAAAGGTTAATAAAAAAGGTACTTGTAACTTCCTGTTTTTCTGTATGCTTAACAAAACACTGTTGAAATCTTGAGAACTGTTTGTAATCTTGTTCCCAGATTGTGCTGTCCCCAACTGCCAAATTGCAGAATGTATTCCCTCACCCACTTTCACACTAACCGCCCACTCGCTCTGACCCATCAATAAATTTCCGTCCCTGCCCTCTCCAAGGAAAGTATATAAGCTCTGCTTAAGCTGTTCTCAGGGCTCTCTGCTCTATTCATGTGAGCTCTGAGCCCCAGCTTGCTGGACCCCCAATTAACCCCTTGCTCTTGCATGAGACACTCTCTTGGTGATCTCTTCCTCCAACGCTTGCAGGAACATTACTTGGATGTTTGAATGTAGAAGAGAAAATCCAGTCATAAAGGGATAGTCGGTAAGATTAAGAAGATAGTCGGTAGGTTTAGGAAGAAGAGTGAGTATAGGATTTGGAAAACAATATCTTTAGCAATAGGGGTTCGGTTAGAGAGTGAATGTAAATGTCAGCACATGTGAACAGTCACAATAATGAAGTGGGGAAAATATGTAGGAAAGCAGATATCAATAAAGACATTACAAAATCAGGCAAAGTATAAAGTGAGTGATACAATTAGACATTTTCAACAGAATTGAGTTAGAATATATAATCTTAAGAAGAAACAAAATGTAGTCACCAATAGGATTGACATTTGAGAGCATTAGGCAACTTTGACATGGATGTTTTTTGTAATCCATGCTCACTTTCCATTTAGGGTTTGGTACAATCACAAGTGTGACCTTTACATTTGTCTCCAGAATACTACTGTGATAAAATGTATATGTAGATGTGGTGACATGAGTGTTTCTTCCACTATTTCTGGGAGCAATATTTTGAAGACATATAAATGGGTATTGGGGGTACAAAAAGGTGTACACTGTGTCATTGAATATAGAGATAATGCATGAATAGACCATAAGTGAATAAATAATATAACTGGTTCCACATTAAATAACAGATTGAATAGATATCTGAAAATATATAAGAAATCTTATATTGATATACAATCATTCATTCCAACCAATGATACATCTAATATTAATATTAGGGTTACGGTTTATCATGAAGATATGTTAGTTTTGCTACAAAAGTAATTATGGAAATCAAAAATAATGTGTTTGGAAAGAGTCAGTCACAATGCTGGCAATATGTAAACAAGGCCTCTGAGCTTGAGCTGGGGCTTCACAGAGATGGCTACATTTCTAAGATAAAGAAGTTACCAACTGGGCTTCATGGTAACAGCTGGCAGAGAGAAAAAAGAAAAAGAGAAGAAAATAGCTCTGCCCCATTCCCGGTGTCCTTAAAATGTTAACTTGCCCAGAACAGAGAAAAAAAAACAGAAACAAAAACTGCTTTTTATGAACTTCTGCAGACTGTGAACTTCTGAGCCCCTCCCTTACATGTTGGGTACAAAATTCTGAAACAATTTAAACTTGGGGTGCAGGGGATTAAATGATTACAACAGAAGCAATGCCCTCTAAATCCGGTTGTAACCAAATAGGACTGTTTCCGTGTCTTCGGTGCTATCTTAGTTGCCTTACCTTGCTTGTCCATCCCTTTTCTCATGAAAAGACCAGTCAAGAAACATGGAGGAATGCATGTGCTCTGAAGCAGGAAGTGATTGATAATGAAACAAATTCCTATAAATTTTCTAACTTGTGGATGAAATATATATCCTATGATGTGCATTCATTGAAGAAATAGTAATCTACCAGTGTTGAATAAAAATGAACGTCAAAATACACATCATGTCCGATTGGAATCTACTTGCATTGATGTTAAACTGGGTCAGGTACTGTAGAAATATTAGGATTTGTGTGCATCATTCACTGAAGTTACTTTTCAGTATAGGAAAGAAATATGTTTTTCAGGTGAATGAATATCTCAAAGAATAATCTTTGGAAAGTTGATTATAAATTTACGTATATGAATATGAATGAAATTGGTGAGTGTAAAATAAGACACATATTTCATATTTTGAAAAATCTGGAGAGTATATATATATATATATATATATATATATATATGTGTGTGTGTGTGTGTGTGTGTGTGTGTGTGTGTGTGTGACTAAAGTCACGGTGGCCTGGACACCCTTCTTGTGAACCAGGAGTGATCAAACAGGTCTGCCATTAATAATTTTCCACTTCTCCAATTTGAGGCATTCTGACTTTGGCATTTAGATTCTTTATGTGAAATGGAGTCAAGAAAAAACCGAAGCACCTATGGACTAGCCTCTGCATGGTTTTGAAGAATTCATTTGACCCAAAGGATCCCTATTCCCACTTGATGGAGGTCAGGAATCTTACAGAGAAAGGCGAGAGACTTCATCTACAATGACTGCAATTTTTGCCATTTTGATTTTGTATGCACACATGGGATCTTTCTTTACTTCCACCAGGTGTTGGTAATCTAAGCCACAGCCTCACACAGGGCCAAGAGACTGATTAAGACACATCCCTTTCCAAAGCAGTTAAGCAAAGAGCCACAGGTGATGCCCACTCATTTCCATTTGAAAACTGGTTTCTTCAGGCTTCACAAATGTGTGGCGTGAGGCAAAGCCCTTCCTGACATTCAGGGCAAAAGAACAATAGGTAAGCAAAAGGCCAATAGCAGGGTTTCTCCACTGAGACTTTACTGGTCACACTGATATCTGAGTTTTCTGAGATGCTCGCCATTCCCTTCAGCTATCCAGTACATGGCCATATCACAGAGCTTGGAGGTGGTAAATATCTTGAACACAAAACCATGAGCCTATTCTTGAGTGTAGCCAGAATTCAGGAAGAAAACAGGAACTAAGGAAGTTTGTAGGTGTTGCCCTTCGATAATGCAAGCCACAGTCCATTCATAAATTGGGCAGGATTGATGCTGGGAAGCTTTCTACTAGACAGGACCCATACATTGATGCATTCTCTTTTCTAATGTCTGCAACAACAGACACATTGGGATACACAGACATGGAAACACTTGCCTTGTCCAATCACTTACTAGAAACGGTTCACTCCAAACCAAACAAACCACCTTTCTTACCTTTTCTCAGAACATGAGATAAAACCACAAACACACAACAAAAACCACAAAGGCATCGCCTTCCCCCAAGTAGGTCTGTGACTATTCGGAGTGTACTCTCACTGGTGAGCCTTACTATGTACCTCCAAAATGGCCTGTCCTGTCTCAGATCTGGTCTCTTTGGCCAACTCTGTGAAATTGTCAGGAGCCCGTGGTAAGCCACTACTTGCTTTCTCTGGAAAGGCCAGTCTTCAAAGCTTTCCTGGCATTTGGCCATTTTCACATCAATAGATACCAAGAAAGACTGACTCTGTCCTTGGAATATCCAAACAAGTGAGCCCACTGGGACTGGGACTAGGACTGGCTCTGGGTGCCTGGATTCCTGGATCACAAGTTCAGAGAGTTCCATCACCAAGGAATAGAGATGAGGTCACTTCATTCAGGAACTGAATGAGGTCACTGCCTTTGCAACCACTTTTTCCTAACAGTTGTTTTCAAGGGTCCCATGAGATAGATGCTGTCCCTATTTCCCGTGACACTCTCACCAGTTAGAATAGTATATCACCCATAGGCACCCGTGAACAGCTCTCCACACAGGCCTGGATTGGTCCATCTTCTGTACATTAGGAACAGAGACACTGAGTCAGAAACAACCCCTCTCCAGACAGGGTTGTTTTCCATGGAAGATGACTTTTGCTCTCTCAGGTCCTTAATAGCTGCCTACATCTTCTCCAGGGATTATTTCTGCATGGACCTTTGAGGTTTTCAGCAGGTGATATATCCCCTACATTCCTATATTGTAAGACCAAGACTTTCCCTGCTCTTTTATAAACTTAGAATGAGGGAATAGTATATGGTTTGGGTTAATTACTTGTTCGATTTGGGTTAGGAATCATTTTGCTGGATGAATAAGGGTATTGGAAATCTGCAATGTTTATAAAAATATAGAGGTGAAATATATGTATGAAAACAGAAATCTAAGTAATATTTGAAGCCCAGAAAGGGATTGGGCCCTTGATTGGGAGACTTAGCTTTGAATTATGTCCTGCACAGATGTCTCAGATAAATCAATACACAATGGCATCGGACCTTGTACCTTGAATGATTGAATGTCGAAGAGAACATCCATTCAAAAAAGGATAGTCAGTAGGATTTGGGAGATAGTCGGTAGATTCAGAAAGAAAAGTGAGTATAGGATTTGGACCAAAAGTTATTTAGCAATTGGGTTTCAGGTAGAGAGTGAATGTAAATGTCAGCACAAATGAACAGTCAAAATGATGAACTGGGAAATTATGAAGGAAAGCCTATATCAATAGAGACATTAGGATATCAGGCAAAGTTTAAAGTGAGTGATAGGATTAGACATTTTCAACAGGGTTGAGTTTGAATATATAATCTTAGAAAGAAACAAGTATGCAGTCAACAATTGGATTGACATTTGAGAGAATTAGGCAACCTGGACATGGATGTTTTTAGAAATCCATGCTCACTTTAAATTTAGACTTTGGTACAATCATAAGTGTGACCTTTGCTTTATTTTCCAGAATATTACTGTGATAAAATGTATATGTAGATCAGGTGACATGAGTATTTCTTCCACCATTTCTGGGAACAATATTTTGAAGACGTATAAATGAGTATTGGGGGTAGAATGTGGTGTAGTATCTGTCTAAGAATATAGAGATAATGCAAGAATAGACCATACTGTGAATAAATAATATAATTGGTCCGCTTTAAATAATGGACTGAGTTGATATCTGAAAATATACAGAAAATCTTATATTGATATTAAATCATTCATTCCAACCAGTTATACTTCTAATGGTAATATTAGGGTGATATTTCATCATGAAGAGTGTGTGAGTTTTGCTTCAAAAGTGATTATGGAAATCGAATATAATGTGTTTAGAAAGAAGTCTCATGAAAAGTCTTGTCAAAAAACATGGAGGAATACATGTGTTCTGAAGAATGAAGTTATTGAAAGTGAAAAAAATGCCTATAAATTTGCTAACTTGTGTATGAAATATATATCTTATGATGTGCATAAACTGAAGAAATAGTAATGTACAAGTGTTGACTAAAAATGAACATCAAAATACACATCACGTTCCATAAATATCTACTTGCATTGGTGTTAAACTGGGTCACTTACTGTAGAAATATTAGGATTCGTATGCAACATTCACAGAAGTTAGTTTTTAGTTCTAGGAAACAAATATGTATTTTAGGTGGATGAATATTTCTGAGAATAATCTCTTGAATATTTGATTATAAATCCACATACATGAATACGAATGAATTTAGGGAGTGTACATTAAGACCCATATATTTAATATTATGAAAAACTTGGAGAGTGTACACACACACACACACACAGAGACATTAAAAAGTAGCAATATATATGGAAATAGAAATTCATCATGAAATGTATATCATCCACTGATCCAAAAATATTCATTATACTGAACATGATTTTATTTATCATGTTGTTCTTCTATGAAGCTCACCCATAGGTTGAATTTTCAGTTCCAACTGTGTTTAGGTGGAGTGATCTCTTCTCCCAATTTGTATCTGCAAAGTCAGCCACCTCACAAGAATGTACATGTGATAACAGGAACGATTCAATATGTGCATATGAAATTACATGTGCTGAATTGGCTACAGAGAAATGCAGAAAGGAATTCATCTATTTGTTAACTTTAAAAACACATGGAGAACTATTTCAACAAAATATTGACTAGATTTATAAGTCCTACCCTGTATAATGCAAAAGGCAAGTCCAGCAATACACTATGCCTCGTCTAAACTGCTTGTATTTCTATTCGGTTTGGGTTATTTTTCTCCATCATATTAGAATTAGTAGTCAGAGTCTAGTAGGGTATGGGTTAGTGTCAGCCATTCAGCATTTTGAATGGAAAATAGGAAAATGAATCCAATGTGTATGTAAATATGTGCTTCACAAAAATCTTCGCACTCTAATCCAGAACAATGCCTTGACTTTACCTTCACCCCAAGTAAAACACAATTAGAGTGGAAGAGTTAGAAAATCTGTGAATACATATCTGGAATGTAATATGCTCAAGAGTTCACAACCTTGAAGGTGGCAGAGGAGTTTCCAAAAGTAAGGGACAGGTAAATACTCCACAAAAATGGAGCTCTGCTGGACTAAAGACTTCTGGTGAAACTGCCTCTGAGTTTGGGCACTTGAAATATTTGTTGTTGTCAGGAGTTTTAGCTTTTTTTGTAGAGAGACCATCAAAGCTAGGTATGTATCTAAGTGACCTGGAGGACATGGTTTCTTATTTTCTAATGAACATGAGGCAGCAGTGCTGAATTCTCTCTTTGTAGGTAAACTGTGGCCACTGGGGGGAAAATCTTTCCGTGTGGACTGTAAAGCCATCCGGCAATCCTCCACTTGTCGATGTGTTTCTTGCTGCTGCAATGTGAGTTTGGTATTTGCTTAACAAAATACAAGGAGTTCAACTGGGACACAGTGCTAAAGGGAGTTCTGTCACGTGTGGTGTGTCAGGGTCTGCAGGATAATGCACCAACCAGGCTTCAATCCCATCCTTGACCATAGCAGTCTGATTCTGAACATTGCCCTGAAAACTCTCCATATAACAAGATGCCTTTACATAGAAGGGTCTGCTGGGTGCACCATGTCAGTCACAAGCCATTTGGAAGCCAATGGCAGATCCACATGGCCCCACCACAGATATTTTATCACACACCTGCACACGACTTTTCTAGGCCCACTTCACATCAGGCTCCAGCTTACTGGCATCTCTTTTCTACACCATTTTCATGGTCATGGGAATTTCAAAAATTTCATGGTATTTATCTAGCCATTTTTCAAGAATGATGTTGGAGGCACTGTGTGTTTAACTTCATTCAGGAACAATTAAATGGTGAGGAAGCTCATTTCAATGAAATCTCTGGAGAAATCTCACAGGCAAGGCTTCCAAAGAGTGGCCAAAATTTCACAGGAAGCCAGGGATATTGCTGTCTACAATGTGAGGTCCATTTGTGTTTTGACTCTCAAATATGGCTGCCATGTCTTTCAGAATAAAACCATGTGATATCCTGGCTGAGATTCCCAGTGCTCTGTGGAAAGCAAACCTGGGCCTAGATCTCGGTTTCCAAGGGCGACTCTCATGCGTGACCAACTGAAATCCCAACATATTTCATGATAACACTTCTCTAAGTCAGTTCCAGAACTCAGTCTTTAAGGGGAATCACACCAGAGTTCAGCCCAGGTGTACCCAGTCATATCTTCCAACTACCACACAAATGACCACAATTAAAACTAAAACACTCCCACATGGTCCTCATCTTCTTCCATATATACACTCTCATACTAAGTTCTGTCTGGAGGTTTACATGAGTGGCGAAGTCCAAGACAGTGTCCAAAATAAGCTCTCTTGCCCCTCATTGCCTAAAGTCATGGTGGCCTGGACACCCTTCCTGTGAACCAGGTGTGATCAAATAGGCCTGCCCTTAATACACCTCTGCTTCTCCAATTTGAGGCCTACTGACTGTCAGGTATAGATATTTTTATGTGAATTGGAGTCATGAGAAAACCAAAGAACCTATGTGCTAGACTCTCCAGGGCTTTGAAGAACTCATTTGACACAAAGGATGCGTATTCTCACTTGATGGAGGTCAGTAGACTTACAGAGGAAGGCAAGAGACTTCATCCACAGGGACTGCTCATTTGGCCATTTTGGGTATGGATTCACACACGGAATGATCCATCAGGTGATGAGAATCTAAGCCACAGCCTCACACAGGTCCAAGAGGCTGATTCAGACACATTATCAGGATCAATCACCTGTTTTTTTCCTCTGTCTAACTAGCTAGAGAGACCTTCTCTTTTAATTAAATTTTTATCTCTGTCTGACTAGCTTGAGAGACCTTCACTTTTACTTGAATATTTCTACTATAACTATAATACAACCCAAGAAGATATCGCCAAACAAAACTGAACCAGAATGAAACAAAAGTGGAACAACAGAAAATCATTATAATAGCTTTTCTATCCTCCTGAAATGTCCATCTCTTTTTTCTCTCAATCAGTTCCTCAGATGTGAGTGGTTTTTCTTCCATCTTACCCATCTCCAGGGACAGGCAACTTAAAACAAAAGTGAAGCAAAACAAAAGAGGAATTTTAAAATGGCTTCCCATCCTCTCGCCCTGCCTTCAGAGGTGAGCAGTTTACCTTATCACTTACCCTCACTCATTCCCCTTGCGGCCCTCCAAATGCCACAGTCTGGCTGGGCAAAATTCAGGAGCCACTTGACAAAAGAAACGAAGTTTATTTTAAGAACCACACATGCCAAACAAAACAGCTCCTGAGGAAAACCTTCAGAACCCAACTGCCATCACCGGCTTCCCACAAGCCAGCAGTGACCTACCTCACTTACTTGGTGATGGAACTCTCTGAACTGGAAGCCCGGGACACAGAGCCAGTCCCAGTCTCAGTCCCAGTGGGCTCATTGTTTGGATTTACTAAGGACAGTGTCAGTCTTTCTTGGTACATACTGATGTGAGGATGGCCAAATGCCAGGAGAGCTCTGAAGTGGAGCCTTTCCTGAGAAAGCAGGAAATAGCTGGCTCCTGAAAACTTCACAGAGTTGGTCAAGGAGACCAGATCTGAGACAGTACCGGCCATTTCGTGGGAAAAAAATTATGGCGCACCAGTCAGAGGAAACTCTGGATAGTCACAGACCTACTTTGGGGAAGGAGGTGATTTGTGGGTATGGGTGTGAGTTTGTGGTTTTGTATCATGTTCTGACAATAGGTAGGAAAAGCAGAATGTTTGGTTTGGAGTGAACTGTGTCTAGTAAGTCCTTTGGCAAGGCAACTGTTTCTATGTCTGTGTATCTCTCTGTGTCCGTGCTTGTAGACCATAGAAGGTGAATTAAAAATTATAGCCAGTTCTCCAAAGGGTATATCTGTAATTTCACCAAGAGACAGAATAGCACAGTTACTAATAATACCAAGCCTACATGATAAATTTTTCAGTCATGCTGTAGAAAGAGGTTCCAAGGGATTAGGCTCCACACGTGTAGATTGGGCTATGTTTCTTTAAATTTAGATTCTCGCCCCATGCTAAAACTAAATATTCAAGGACATGAATTTAATGGGCTATTGGATACAGATGCAGAACTTAGCATCATCTCTCATCAAGAACTTAGCATCATCTCTCGTCAAAACATTGGCCATTACAACAATACACTCAAATGCTTCAAGGCCTAGGATTGGTGACTAATCCCCATAGAAGAGCAATGGTATTAGATTGGAAGGATCCTGAATGATGTGAAGGAACTAAACAGCCATATGTATGGATCATCTTCCCATAAATTTATGGGGATGAGATGTCCTAGATCGATTAGGTTTGACATTAACAAATAACATCAATCAAAATGTACCCACAATTATGGTTAGACAAGGTTTTAGGAAAGGAAAAAGATTAGAAAAACAAGAACAAGGTATAGCAGCCCCAATACAAATAGATCAAAGAACAGACAGACATGGGTTGGATTTTAAGAAAGGGCCACTAAGACAATAAAAACTACTTGGAAATCAGAAATACCAGTATGGGTTCCTCAGTGGCCCCTGACTAAAGAAAAGGTACAAGCAACCCATGACCTGGTAAAACAACAATTAGCGGAAGGACATATACAACCGTCTGTATCTCCCCATAATACTCCCATTTTTGTCATCAAAAAGAAATCTGGTAAATGGAGATTATTGCAAGATTTAAGAGCCATTAATAATGAGACGGTTATTATGCGACCTGCTCATTTGGGAATTCCTCAATGTTCTGCTTTGCCAAAAACCTGGTATGTTTTAATTATAGATATTAATGATTGTTTTTATTCAATTGCAATTCATCCTGAGGATAGTCCATGGTTTGCATTTACTATCCCTGCACTGAATCATGAAGGTCCTGATCAGAGATCCAAATGGAAAGTACTCCCTCAAGGGATGGCTAACAGTCCAACTATGTGTCAAATTTATGTTAACAAATTAATCCAGCCACTTAGAAATCAAAATCCTGAACTACAAATATTTCACTATATGGATGGTGTATTATTAGCACAGAAAGCTAAAAACGCATTGCTAGAATGTTATGCCACACTTACAAACTTATTAAAAAATTATAAACTAGAGATAGCAATAGATAAAGTACAATTAAATTTTTCAATTAATTATTTAGAAGTTCTTTTATCCTCAATCATGGTCCATCCACCAAAAATTCAAATACGAATAGATCAACTCAAATCACTTAATGACTTTCAAAAGTTATTAGGAGACATAAATTGGATAAGGCCTTATCTAGGTATACCAACAGGAGAGTTTGAACCTTTATTTGATATCCTAAAAGGTCTATCAGATCCAAATGCACCCCGAATGTTAACACCTGAAGCAAGAAAGGCATTAAAAATCATTGAAAAATGTATGGAAAATATTCATTTGGATAGAATTGATTTAAGAATGCCTTTATTATTTATTGTACTACCACCAAAAAAATATTCCTACAGAAGTATTTTTGGCAAGAAGGTCCATTATTATGAATACATTTATCTTGTTCTCCTAACACTATTCTTACTAGGTATACTGAGGCTTTAGGACAATTAATACTCAAAGGAATAAAAGCAGCAAAGGGACTGATTGGAATGTCTTCCAATAAAATTATTACTCCATATACTATGAATCAAATTGATGAGTTAGATAATTAGTTAAATACTTGGGCAATAATCATGTGCAAATCTAATGTTTCATTTGATAACCACTTACCATCTAATCCTTTATTGTCTTTTTGGCCATCACATCATGTAATTTTTCCAAATATGAGAAGAAAAACACCTATTATAAATGCTACAAATATATTCACTGATGGGTCAAATAATGGTACAGCAGTAATAGTTACACCTGATCAAACTTTTACATTTTTAGTACGAAAACAATTAGCTCAAAATGTAGAGCTTAATGCAGTATTACAAGCTTTTGTGATGCTTAAAGCATCTGTAATTAATTTATTTTCCGATAATCAGTATATAGTTATTGCTATAGTATCACTTGAAGATGGTGGAAGGATTTCCCCTTCCTCTACTCTTTTCTCTTTGCTTTCCACTATACAAAGTCTAATCTGGGACAGGAAAGATCCGTTCTTTATAGGACATTTCAGGACACATACAGGAATGCCTGGAGCCCTTAGTTTGGGCAATTATTTAGTAGATAAAACAACACATGACATACATACATATTTTCTCTACACTAGAAGAAGCTATAAATTTTTATAAAAAGTTCCATGTCAATGCTAATACTTTACAAAAGCATTTCAAAATAACTAAGGAACAAGCTAGACAAATAATAAAACAATGTCAAAATTGTGTGACCTTTTTACCACAAGTTAATCTTGGAGTCAATCCTAGAGGATTGATACCTAACCATATTTGGCAGATGAACGTCACAAACTTGCCAGAATTTGGAAAATTAAAATATTTGCATGTTACAGTTGATACTTCTTCTGGATTTTTGATGGTCTCCCTTCTTGCTGGAGAAAAAAACTAAAGATGTTATAGCTCATTGCTTACAAAATTTTGCCACTGTGGGCGTTCCAAAAGAGTTAAAAACAGATAATGCCCCTGGTTATATTTCTACCTCTTTTAAACAATTTTGCTCATCATTTGGCATTACTCATATAACAGGAATCCCATACAATCCACAGGGACAAGGCATAGTTGAAAGATCACATCAAACTATTAAAACATACATATTAAAGAAAAAAGAAGGAATTGGGAAGGGGTATATGTTCCCCAAAGATAAACTTAAAATAACCCTTTTACTCTAAACTTTTTAAATTTGGGTTCATCAGGGCTTAGTGCTGCAGAAAGGCATATATGTCCAAATAATGTACATAAGCCCAAGGTACTTTGGAAGGATATTCTAACAGAACAATGGAAAGGTCCTGACCCAGTAATTGTCTGGAGTCCGGGGTCTGATTTTGTGTTTCTACAGGGAGAAGAGTAGCCAATTTGGATTCCAGAGAGATTAACTAAAGAGATTTCTACAGACCAAAAATAAGATGATTTGGCTCAAATCAATAAGAGCTGATATCCAGAACTCCAGTTTGGATGTTCTTACATCTGTGACAGAACCAGAATGTTTTTTTTCAACATCTATTTTATTATTGCCCTTTCTCATATCATGAAGTTTTATTTTATTTTTTTTTTTAGCTCATACAGACCTAGGTTAATGTTTTGCTGATCAGTTCTATTTTTGGACAATCGAGTTTTTAGACATTGCAATGGAGATTTCACCTGTAAAAAGTCATAAGGCCTTTAATATTATGTCATGTGTTGTATGTATTATATTATGTATGCACACTTGTGTTTTGTGTTATACGTTTGATTTCAGCATCTTTTCTGTGTTGACTATATTCTTTTCAAGTTGATATACTTTGTCTTCATTATCTGATGTTCTGACTTCTACTTGATCTAGTCTGTTTGTAATATTCTCATTAGCACTTTTAATCTGATTTACGGTTTCTTGCATTTCTATGATTACAACTTGATTATTTTTAACACCTCTATCTCCTGATAAAGCTCATTCTTTGTGGATTTAATTTGTGTGGTTAGTTCCTCTTCAAAATATACTTTCAATGCTTGGATTTGCTGTCTCATGTCTTCTCTAATATTCCGTTCCATCTGAATTAGGAATGCCTTGATTTCTTTCCCTGTCCATATTTCTGATTCTTCTAGGTCCTCCTGTATATTTAGATTGTACTGCATTGTTCGTAACCCTTTTTTCCCTTGTTTTTTTCATATTGTTCACGTTGCTTTCCAGCTCTGTTTGACTGCTTTGTAACTGCTTTCTCCTATACATTTGTTTTGGCTTTGTATATCTCTGTTGTCTCTCTTTTGTGGTGGGAGATTATGCCTAGAAATTTTGGGCTTTGTTTTACTTTAAAGCTGATTCATTCAATTCATATAAGGCTTCTAGGTTCTGTATGCATATAATGATTTGCTGTTTGTTCTTAGGACTATATGTTTAGGTTGGGTGCTCTGGTGGTACAATGGTTAGTATGACTTGGCTACTTTAGAAGATTGCTCCACTGAAGGTGGATACTACCAGGCAATTGGATCAGGGTGTTGGTAGTAGCTAGGTATTTAGGAGTCTTATAGACAGCCTCGAGACATTCGCCTATTTGCATTTAGACAATTACACACAATGGAAGATGTAATGCTTGGGATGAGAGTTGGGCGGTAGGAGAATGAAGGTGCTCTTAAAAAGAAAAAATGATAGAGGGAGAGATAGATTAGAGGGGAATGAAAAGAACAATAAAACTTGAAATGGGATAGAAAGAGAGAAGGAAAAGGGGGGAAAGGAACAGGGAGAGAAGAAGGAGAGAAAAAAATATCAACAACAGCAACAACAACAACAACAACAAAAATTAAAGTCTTAGAGATCCACCTTCTTCTCTTCCAGTAGGCAGAGCTGTGCCTTCCAAGCGGAGTGTCTGCTCTCTACCTGCCGAGAGCTATCCCTGTACGGCGTCTTCTGGGGGTTTCTCAGACTTGTCAGTCCAGAGCCATTTCACTTCTCCAGCTCTTAACCCCCTTCCTCCTGTCAGCCTGCCAGCCAGGTCCTGTTTCCCAGAAGTGATTCTCCAGAGATCTAGTTACACTTGCAGCCCCACCGAGTGTCCCTTTTAAGCCCCAGTGCTGTGGTAAACTGGCGGCTAAGACCTTAGGGGTCACCACTGGTGATATGGGGGCCTTGGGGTCTGGGCTCCCCTCTGCTTCCCTACGGACATGACCCCTGAGAAGTCAATGAAGTTTCCTGGCTGCTTGTATCAGTATGGGGAGTCACGCACCTGCTAAAGTGGATTCTGCTGGGAAGGAATTTCGCCAGCCGAACTCCGATGACGTCAACTCTCTGCTATGGTGGGCCCCAGGCTTCTTGCCGGATTGACCGAGGGGAGGGGTGGGACTGGCCCGGCCCGGTTCGCCTCAGCTCCTGGCGCGTGGAGGCTTGGCTAAAGACTTCTTCCTGCCAAGCTGTGTCTCAGCGTCTAGCAGGACCCAGTCACTTTGGCTGCGGGCGCGTGGATGGATCTGCAGCTGTGCCCGCGGTGCACGGACTGTGGCTGGTGAATCTCGAACTCCGCGTCTAGTGGCAGGGTCCCGCTCGTCCGGGTCACACAGACGCTTCAAAAAAATTCTAGTAGCTCCCGGGCGGTCTCCCTTCAGTGGAATTTTGCTAGGAGAATCTCCGTTGGTAGAATCCAAGAGTTATCCTTGCGACTTTATGACCCCATCACTGTGAGTGCATTAAAAGCGCAGCCTCTCTGCCCGCCGCCATGTTGGATCCACCTTTTCTTTGCATTATATTTAATAATTCTCTTCGAGACAATGTAAATTGTTAAGAAAATTGTTTTCTTTTAGTGCCTTTTGGAATGTTACATAATTCTTTCTTTAGGCATTGTTGCCAGAATTTCTAACTTCATCCCAGTGCATGTGAAGACAAAGATAAAACCAATCTACAGCTTCTGCAATAGCCATCACTGAACTGCTTGCAGAACTTGCCTGGACTATGTATCACTTGTATGCATTGTGAACTCACCTGCATGCATTGTGAACTATCTGTTTGTGCAGCGACTTGTGGTAGTGTTGGGGTATTTCTCTGATGATGTCATCGGTGGTACAATTTTTTCAAAAAGAGCCATCAATTGCCTTGGTGTATCTTCTTCCCTTCTGCTTGTTATGGTCGTTCAGCTAAAATTTGGGTGCCAACAGAGATGAGGCAAAGAACCTCACCCGCCCCTGGTACAAAGACCTCTCCACAGGTGTGGATGTATACTGGACCTGTAGTCAGTGATGGGTAAGATCCAATTACAATGGTACCAATCTAAGACAGGAGGCTGACACCTTGAGGTCAGCTCATTCGATAATGGGTAAGGACCATATGTACTATTGGACAACCTAAGGCAGGCACGGTCCCTAAGCCACATGCTTGTTGTTTAAACAGAGAGGGTTAGATGTTGAGAGCCACAGCCCAAGGGGCCAAAGCAAACTTTCAGATTGCCAGCTGATGATTGGCTCACAGCGGCCCCAGCAACATCTAGCTGATTTTCTCCTCTGCGGTGATGCCCATTGGGCTGTTTCCCCACCCTTTCAAATTATGGAGCTGCTTCTTGGGAGACTATTTTGGCTCTGCTCAAACAACCCAGCCAATCGACCTCAAGAACAGGAGGAGTGAGGAGGTTGAGAGCTTGTGGGAAGCCGGTGGTGGCAGTTGTGCTCTGAGAGTTTTTCCCGAGGAGCTATTTTTTGGCGTGTGTGGTTCTAAAAATAAAGTTAGCTTTTGACAAGTGGCTCCTGAATTGTGCCCAGCCAGACTGTGGCAATCCTAAATTGATGGAGCAAAATAACCAAAACAGAATAGAAATACAAGCAGTTCAGAGGAGGCATGGTGTATAGCTGGACTTACCTTTTGTATGATAAAGGGTAGGTGTTATAAATCAAGTCAATATTAAATTGAAGTAGTTCTCCGTGTGTTTTAAAGATAACAAATACGTGAATTCCTGTCTCCCTTTATCTGTATCCTATTCAGCACATGTATTTTTGTATGCACATATAGAATCCTACCTGGTAACACATGTACACTTTTGTGAGGTGGCAGACTTGGCAGATACAAATTGTCAAAAGAGATCACTCCTCCTGAACGTTGTTGGAACTGAAAATTAAAACTATGGGTGAGCTTCCTAGTTGAACAAGATAATACATAAATCCATGTTCAGTAAAATGAATATTTTTGGATCTGTGAATGATATATTTTTCATGATAAATTTCGATTCGCATATATATTGCTACCTTTTAATGTCTGTGCATGTGTGTGTGTATGTGTGTGTATATACACACACACTCTCCAGATTTTTCAGAATATAAAATATATGTGTCTTATTATACAATCCCTAAATGCATTCATATTCATGTATGTGGATTTATAATCAAATGTTCACAAAATTATTCTCAGAAATATTCATCCACCTCAAATACATATTGTTTCCTAGTACTGAAATCTAAATTCAGTGAATGGTGCATAGAAGTCCTAATTTTTCTACAGTAACTGACCCACTTTAACATCAATGCAAGTAGATTACTATGGTACATGATGTGTATTATGACGTTCATTTTTATTCAACAATGTTACATGACAATTTCTTCAGTTTATGCACATCATAGGATAAATATTTCATTCACAAGTTTGCAAATTTATAGGCATTTGTTTCACTTTCTATCACTTCCTGCTTCAGTACACATGTATTCCTCCATGTTTTTTGACTGCTCTTTTCATGAGAATACTTTTCTATTTAGATTTCAATAATCATGTTGAAGCAGACCTCACACACTCTTCATGACAAATCATAACCCTAATATTACCATTAGATCTATAAATGGTTGTAATGAATGTATGTATATCAATATAAGATTTCCTGTATATTTTAAGATATCAATTCAATCCATAATTTAAAGTTGGAACCAGTTATATTATTTATTCACAGTATTGTCTATTCATTCATTTTATCAATATTTGTAGACACAGTGTAGACCTATTTGTACACCCAATACTAATTTATACATCTTCAAAATATTGACCACATAATTGGTGGAAAAAATACTCATGTCACCTGATCTACATATACACTTTATCACAGTAATATTCTGGACACAAAATGCAAAGTTCACACTTATGATTGTACCAAAGCCTAAATGGAAAGTGAGCATGGATTACTAAAAACATCCAAGTCCAGATTGCCTAATGCTCTCAAATGTCAATCCTATTGTTGCTAAATATTTGTTTCTTTCTAAGATTGTATATTCAACATCTACCATGCTGAAAATGTCTAATCCTATCACTCAATTTATACTTTGCTTGATTTCTTCCTGTCTCTATTGATATCTGCTTCCCTATATATTTTCCCCAGTTAATCATTGTAACTGACTCATCACATGTGCTGACATTTACATTCATTCTCTACCAGAAACCCTATTGCTAAAGAACTTTTGGAGCAAATCCTATACTCACTCTTCTTCCTAAACCTACTATCTTTCCAATCCTACCAACTACCCTTTTTAAGTGGATGTTTTCTTCTACATTTGATCATCCAATTTACAAGGTCCTATGCCATTTTTTATCGATTTATCTGAGACAACTGTGCAGAAGGTATTTCAAAGCTAAGTATCCCAATCATGCACCCAATGCTCTTCTGGGCTTCAAATCTTACCTAGACTTCTGTATTCATACTTATATTTCACCTATATATTCTTGTAAATATCACAGGTTCCCATTGCCATTATTCATCATGCAGAATGATTCCTAACCCAAATTGAACCTGTTATTACCCTAACCATACACTGTTCCCTCAATCTAACTTTACAGAAAAGCAGGACAGAGTTGGTCTTACAATCAGGAGTGTAGGGGATCTTCCACCTGCTGAGAACCTCAAAGGTCAATACAGAAATAATCCATGGAAAAGATGTAGGCAGCAATGAAGGACCTGAGGGAGGAAAAGTCAACTTCCATCGTAAACAACCTGGTCAGGGTGAAGGGATGTGTCTGAATCAGCCTCTCTCTTCTTAATGTAGAGAAGATGGACCAAACCAAGCCTGTGTGGAGAGCTGTTCCCAGGTGCCTATGGTTGATATATCATTCTAACTTGTGAAAATGTCACAGGAAGTAGGTGCACCCTCCATCTCATGGGACCCTTGGAAGCAACTGTTAGGACAAAGTGTTTGCCAAGGCAGTGACTTCATTCACTTCCTGAAGGAAGTTACCTCACATAACTTCCTTGGTAATGGAACTCTCTAAACTTGGGATTCAGGAAGCCATGAGACCACAGCCAGTTCCAGTCCCAGTTCCAGTGGTCTCACTTGTTTGGGTAAACCAAGGACAGAGTCAGTCTTTCTTGGTTCCTAGTTATGTGAGGATGCCCAAATGCCAGGAAAGCTAAGAAGAGGGGCCTTTCCTGAGAAAGCAGGTAGTGGATCACCAGTGACTTCTGACAACTTCACAGAGTTGGCCAAGGAGACCAGAACTGAGACAGCACAGTGCATTTCGTGGAAATATAGTATATCCCACCCATCATAGGACACTCCGGATAGTCACAGACCTACTTTGGGGAAGGTGGTGCCTTTTTGAGTGTGGGTGTGAGTTTGAGAATATGTAGGAAAGGCAACTTGTTTGGTTTAGAGAGGACTTTATCTAGTATGTCCTCTGACAAGGTGAGTGTTTTATTACTGTGTATCCCACTCTGTTTGTGGTCTTGGTATTAGAAAAAGAATGCATCATGGATGTGTTCTGTCTAGTAGAAAGCTTCCCAGCATTCATACTGCCAATTTATGAATGGATTGCGGCTAGCCTTATCAATGGGCAAAACCTACTATCTTTCTAAGTTCCTGTTTTCTTCCTGAATTCTGGACACTCTCCAGAATAGGCTCACAGCTTTGTGTCCAAGCTATGTGGCACCTCCAAGCTCTGTCACATGGCCATGTACTGGAGAGCTGAAGGGAAGGGGAGCATGTCAGAAAACTCAGATATCATTGTGACCAGGAAAGTCTCAGTGGAGAAACCCTGCTTTGGGTCATTTGCTTACCTATTTTTCTGTTGCCCTAAATGTAAGGAAAGTCTTTGGCTCAGGCCACCTTTTTGTGAAGCCTGAAGAAAACAGTATTCAAATGGAAATGAGTGGGCATCACCTGTGGCTCTTTGCTTAATTTCTTTGGAAATGGATGTGTCTGAATCAGCCTCTTGGCTCTCGGTGAAGCTGGGGCTTAGATTGTCAGCACCTGATGGATCTAAAGAAAGATCCCATGTGTGCATCCATAACCAAAATTCAAAAAGATCAGTCATTGTGGATGAAGTCTCTCACCTTCCTCTGTTAGGTTCCTGACCTCCATCAAGTGTGATTATGGACCCTTGGGTAAAATGAGTTCTTCAAAGCCCTGCAGATGTGCTAGTGTTTTCTCATGACTACAAAACACATAAAGAATCTATACCTGACAGTCAGTAGGCCTCAAATAGTAGAAGCAGAGCAGTATTAATGGCAGGCCTATTTCATCACTCCTGGTTGACAGGAAGAGTGTCCAGGCCACACTTACTTTAGGCAAATGAGGGACAAGGAAGCTTATATTGGACACTGTCTTGAGCTGCGCCACTTATGGAAACCTCTTGCCAGAAGTTATGATGGATGTCTATATGGAAGAAAATGAGGGCCATGTGGGAGTGTTTTGGTTATAATTGTGGTCATTTTTGTGGCAGTTGGAAGAGATGACTCGGTCCACCAGGGCTTCACTCTTGGGTGATTCCCCTTATAGACTGAGTTCTGGAACTGACCTCAGAGTAGTATTGCCATGAATTGAGTTGGGATTTTAGGAGGCCACGCATGAGATTCACGCTTGGAATCTGAAATCTAGTCCCAGGTTGGTTTTCCACAGAGCACTGGGAATCTCAGCCAGGATATCACATGATTTTATTATGAAAAACATGGCAGCCATAGTTGAGAGTCAAAACACACATGGACCTCACATTGTACAGTTCAATGGGCCTGGCTTCATGTGACCTTTTGGCCACTCTTTGGGAAGCCTTTCCTGTGAGTGTTGTCCAGAGAATTCATTGAAATGAACTTCCTCACCACTTAGTGGTTCCTGAATGAATTGAAACCCACAGTGCCTCCAACTTCATCCTTGAAAAATGGCTAGATGAATACCATCAAATTTTTGAAATTCCCATGACCAGGTGGCACTGGAGAAACTTTGGATGTCCTGTTGCTGATCATGAGTATACAATACAGTGCCTTGATTGACTGGGTTTCATGAAAATGTTGAAGAACAGTGATGCCAGTAAGTTGGAGCCTCCTGAGTAGTGGGCCTAGAGTAGTGATGTGCAGGTGTGCGATAAAACATCTGTGGTGGAGTCATGTGGACCTGCCATTGGCTTCCAAATAGCTTGTGACTGACATAGTGTAGCCAGCAAACCCTTATATGTAAATGCATCTTGTTATATGGAGAGTTTTCAGGGCAATGTTCAGAATCAGGTTGCTATGGTCAAGGGGGCAAGCTATGTGAGATAGAGGCCTGGTTGGTGCACTCTCTTGCAGACCCTGACACACCACACATGACAGAACTCCCTGTAGCACTGTGTCCCAGTTTAAATCTTTGTATTTCACGAAGCAAATACCAAACTCCCAGTGCAGCAGCAAGAAACACCACGAAAATTGGAGGATGACCAAATGGTTTCAGAGTCCTAACAGGGAGACACATAGCCCCCAGTGGCCACAGTTTACCTACAAAGAGAGAATTCAGCACTGCTGTCTCATGTTCATTGGAAAATAAGAAACAAGATCCTTCAGGTCACATAGATGCAGATCCAGCTTTAATTGTCTCACCACAAATGAAGATTAAGCTCCTGACAACAACATATATTTCAAGTTCCCAACCTCAGAGGCAGTTTCTCAAGAAGTCTTTAGGCCAGCAAAGCTCCATTTTTGTGGAGGGTTTACCCTGTTCGTTACTTTTGTAAACTCATCTACCACCTCCAAGTTTGTGAACAACTGAGCATATTGCATTCCATATATATATATATATACACAGATTTTCGAACTCTTCTCCTGTAATTGTGTCTTACTTGGGGCAAAGGTAATGTCAAGGCATTGTTCTGGATAAGAGTGGGAAGATTTTTCATAGCACATAATTACATACACATTGGATACCTTTTCCAATTTTCCATTCGAAATACTGAATCCCTGACACTAACCCATAGCCTACTAGTCTCTGACTACTTATCCTAATATGATGGAGAATAATAATCCAAACAGAATAGAAATACAAGCAGTTCAGAGGAGGCATGGTGTATAGTTGAATTTGCCTTTTGCATTATGTAGTGTAGGAGTTATAAATCTAGTCAACTTTTGTTGAAATTGTTCTCCATGTGTTTTTAAAGTTAACAAATATGTGAATTCCTGTCTCCCTTTCTCTGTAGCCTATTTGCACATGTATTTTTATATGCACATATAGAATCCTACAAGGTACAACACGTACATTCTTGTGAGGTGGTTGACTTGGCAGATACACATTGTGAGAAGAGATCACTTCTCCTAAATGCTGTTGGAAGTTAAAATTCGAACTCTCTGTGAGCTTCCTAGTATAACAACATTATACATAAATCCATGTTCAGTAAAATGAATATTTTTGAAACTGTGGATGATATATATTTCATGGTGAATTTCAATTGGCATATATATTGCTACTTTTTAATGTCTGTGTGCATGTGTGTGTGTATATATATATATATATATATATATATATATATATATATATATATACAAACTTTCCAGATTTTTCAAAATACGAAATACATGTGTCTTATTATACATTTCCTAAATTCATTCATATTCATTTATGTGAATTTATAATCAACTTTTCACAAGATTATCGTCAGAAATATTCATCCACCTGAAATACGTATTTGTTTCCTAGTACTGAAAACTATCTTCAGTGAATGGTGCCTACAAATCCTAAAATTAATACAGTAACTGACCCAGGTTAACATCAATGCAAATTGATTCCTATGGGACATGATGTGTATTTTGACGTTCATTTTTTTTCAAAACTGGTACATTACTATTTCTTCAGTTTATGCACATAATAGGATACATATTTCATCCACAAGTTCACGAATTTAGAGGCATTTGTTTCACTTTCAATCACTTCCTGCTTCAGAACACATGTATTTTTTCATGGTTCTTGACTGGTCTTTTCATGAGACTTCTTTCCAAACACATTATTTTTGATTTCCATAATCACTTTTGAAACAAAACTCACACACTTTTCATGATAAACCATAACCTTAATTTTACCATTAGATGTATAACTAGTTGGAATGAATGTATGTATATCAATATAAGATTTCTTATATATTTTAAGATACGAATCCAATGCATTATATAAAGTGGAACCAGTTATATTATTTATTAACAGTATGGTCTATTCATGCATTAGCTCTATATTCATAGACACAAGGTACACGTCTTTGTACCCCCAATACTAACTTATTAATCTTCAAAATATTGCTCCCAGAAATGATGGAAAAATTACTCATGTCACCTGATCTACATATACATTTTATCACAGTAATATTCTGGACACAAAATGCAAGGTTCACACTTATTATTGTACCAAAGCCTAAATTGAAAATGAACATGGATTACTAAACACAGCCATGTCCAGGTTGCCTAATGCTCTCAAATATCAATCCAATTAGTGACTACATATTGGTTTCTCCTAAGATCATATATTCAAATTCAACCCTATTGAAAATGTCTAATCCTATCACCCACTTTATACTTTGCCTTATTTCTTAATATCTCTATTGATATCTGTTTTCCTACATATTTTCTCCGGTTCACTATTTTGACTGACTCTTCACATGGGCTAACATTTACATTCACACTCTAAACAAAACCCTATTGATAAAGAATATTTTTTTTCCAAAACCTATACTCACTCTTCTTCCTAAACCTAACAACTATCTTCCTAATCCTACCGACTATCCCTTTTTGACTGAATGTTCTTTTCTACACCCAATCATCAAAGTAAACATTGGGCGAGCTTCGGAGGAAGAGACCACCAAAAGACTATCTCATGCAACAGCAAAGGGTTTATAGGAGGTCAGCATGCAGAGGGTCCGAGCTCACTTGAATAGAGCAGAGAGCCCTGAGAAGAGCTTAAGCAGAGCTTATATACTTTCTTTGGGGAGGGCAGGGAGCGAAGTTTATTGATGGGTGAGGGAGAGTGGGCGGTTTGCATTCAACCGGGTGAGGGAGTACATTCTGCAGTTTGGCATTTGGGGACAGGACATTCTGGGAACAAGATTAGCAAACAGTTCTCAAGATTTCAACAGTGTTTTGTTAAGCATACAGAAAAAAAAAGTGACAAGTACATATTTTATTAATCTTTCATTCCCCACTTCTTCTTCTAGCTACTTTTAATCATAAAAGTGATCATTGGGGGGTGTCACATTCTATGTCTGCTAGTGGGGTATTACCATAAGTTTAACTTGTCCAATTTGAGCTTAGAGAAAAGAAATTACACGGTTGAGCAAACAGGGTTTTATAGTTAGCAATAATATGGAGATTATTATCGGACAGGCCAGGGTTGATAAAAAAGTAGTCAAACAGGGGGACTAGGTGAACCAAGACTCAAACCACTTTTTTTTGTCCTCTCACTCTCTCATTGACGCTCTTCAAGGTGTCTTTTTAATTTAATCATTTTTTTTTTTACAACAACATTATGCTCGGAATAAACACAAAATTCTTCCCAGGAAGTGACAAATACCTATTTTATTAACCTTTCACTTCCGACTATCCCTTTTTGACTGGATGTTCTCTTCGACATTCAATCATCGAAGGTACAAGGTCCTATGCCATTGTATATTGATTAATCTGACACATCTGTGCACAACCTAATTCAAAGCTAAGTATTCCAATCAAGGGCCCAATGCTCTTTTGGGCTTCAAATCTTACCTAGATTTCTGTTTTCATACATATATTTCACCTATATATTCTCATACATATCGCAGGTTCCCAATACCATTATTCATCCAGCAGAATGATTCCTAACCCAAATCACACATGTTATTAACCCTAACCATACACTGTTCCCTCAATCTAACATTACAGAACAGCAGGGACAGAGTTGGTCTTACAATACAGGAATGTAGTGGATCTTCCACCTGCTGAAAACCTCAAAGGTCCATGCAGAAATGATCCCTGGAGAACATGTAGGCAACTATGAAGGACGTGAGAGAGCAAAAGTCATATTCCATGGAAAACAACCTGGTAAGGATGAAGGGTTGTGTCTCATTCACCCTCTCTCCTTAATGTAGAAAAGATGGACCAACCAAGGCCTTTGTGGAGAGCTGTTCCTGGGTTCCTATGGTTGAGATACCTATCTAACTTGTGAAAGTGTCAGAGGAAGTATGGAAGCAACTGTTCGGAAAAAGTGGTTGCTAAGGCAGTCACCTCATTCAGTTCCTGAAGGAAGTGACCTCACCTCACTTCCTTGGTGATGGAACTCTGTGAACTTGGGATCCAGGAAGTCAGGCATCCAGAACCAGTCCAATTCCCAGTACAGTGGGATCACTTGTTTAAATTTACCAAGGACAGAGTCAGTCTTTCTTGGTACCTACTGATGTGAGGATGGCCAAATGCCAGGAAAGTTTGAAGACTGGCCTTTCCAGAGAAAGCAGGAAGTGGCTCACCGCGGGCTCCTGATATTTCACAGAGTTGGCCAAGGAGACCAGATCTGAGAAAGGACAGGCCATTTCTGGGGAACATAGTATAGCCCACCATTCAGAGGACACTCTGGATAGTCACAGACTTACTTTGGGGAAGGAGGTGCCTTTTTCAGTGTGGGTGTGAGTTTGTGGTTTTGTCTTATATTCTGAGAATAGGTAGGGAAGGCGGCTTGCTTGGTTTGGAGTGGAATGTTTCTAGAAAGTCTTTTGACAAGGCGACTGTTTCTATGTCTGTGTATCCCACTGTGTCCGTGGTTGTAGACATTAGAAAAGAGAATGAATCAATGGATGTGTCCTGTCTAGTAGAAAGCTTCCCAGCATTCATCCTACCCATTTTAGGAATGGATTGCAGGTTGCCTTATCGATGGACAACATGTACTGTCTTCCTAAGTTCCAGTTTTCTTCCTGAATTCTGGCCACTCTCCAGAATAGGCTCATGGTTTTGTGTCCAAAATATGTACCACCTCCAAATTCTGTGACATGGCCATGTAATCCATAGCTGAAGGGAATGGCAAGCATCTCAGAAAACTCAGATATCAGTGTGACCAGGAAAGTCTCAGTGGAGAAACCATGCTTTGGCCCTTTTGCTTACCTATTGTTCTGTTGCCCTGAATGTCAGGAAGGTCTTTGCCTCAGGCCACCCTTTGTGAAGCCTGAAGAAAACAGTTTTAAAATGGAAATGAATGGGCATCACCTGTGGCTCTTTGCTTAATTACTTTGGAAAGGAATGTCTCTGAATGAGCCTCTTGGCCCTGTGTGAGGCTGTGGCTTAGATTATCAGCATCGGATGGATCTAAAGAAAGATCCAATGTGTGCATCCAAAACCAAAATGGCAAAAAATCAGTCATTGTGGATGAAGTCTCTTGCCTTCCTCTGTTTGGTTCTTGACCTGCATCAAGGGAGTATTGGGATTTTTTGGGTCAAATGAGTTCTTCCAATCCCTGCAAAGGTGCTTGGGTTTAATAATGACTCCAAATCACATAAGGAATCTATACCTGACAGTCAGTAGGCCTCAAATTGCAGAAACAGAGCAGTATTAATGGCAGAACTATGTGATCAATCCTGGTTCACAGGAAGGATGTCCAGGCCACCCTGAATTTAGGCAAAAGAGGGGAAGGGAGCCTATTATGGACACTCTATTGGGCTGTGCCATTTAAGGAAACCTCCAGCCAGAGGTTATGATGAGTGACTATATAGAAGTAGATGAGGGCCATGTGGGATTGTTTTGATTTTAATTGTGGTAACTTGTGTGGCTTTTGGATGAGATGACTGTGTTCACCTGGGCTTTAACACTGGCGTGATTCTCCTAAGAGACTGAGTTCTGTAACTGACTTCAGAGTAGTAATTGCTTTGGAAATGGATATGTTTTAATCAGCCTCTTGGCCCTGTTTGAGGCTATGGCTTAGATTATCAGCACCAGATGGATCTAAAGAAAGATCCCATGTGTGCATCCAAAACCAATATAGCCAAAATAGCAGTAATTATCGATGAACTCTCTCGCCTTCTTCTCTAAGGTTCAGAAAGAATAAAAGAAATTGAAATTGAAATGTAAAGAACCAGGTTTTGTAAAGTTTCCAAGCTGCACTCAGCACCTGAAATTCCTGTGGCAGTTAAGACAATTCCTGGATTTGCACATTAGATGTGTGTTGAAATCTTCCCTGAGGACCTAGTTACTTAACAGCCCCTCCCCAGAAACCATGCAGCTCACCACGTATACATCACAGTGCATCCACCAATCAATTTAAATGTATACCCCTTCTTAGGGCTGACCAATCACCCCCTGCCCAACCTGTTCCCGCCAATGAATGTGCTAATCATGTTTTAGAGTTGTTATTTGATTTTCCCGTGGAATATGATGATTTGCTAAAGGAGGCAATGATGTGTGTAAAGTCCCTACCCTCTCTAAAGAATGTATATAAACTCCGCTCGAGTGGTTCTTAGGGCTCTTTGTTCTTTGCTCCTCTGAAGTGAGCCCTGAGCTCCAGCACGCTATACCCCCAATAAACCCTTTGGTGTTGCATGAGAAAGCCTGTTGGTGGTCTTTTCCTCAGATGTTCGCCCCACCTTTTCATCTGGAGGCCCCAGGTGAGATATCCGGCGCAGCGGACGAAAGATCCCAAGGGACTCCTCTCAGGGTAAGAAAGGCGCCTCTTTCTGGTTTCGGGTTTCAGGTGAGGGCTTGGCAAAGTGGCTGTCGGTGAAGAGCATTAGCTCTCTCTGACGGTGGCTGGCAGACGTGTCACAGAGCTACTGGCCACGTCCCTGGGGGACACTCCAGAGGATGAGGGAAATCAAGGAATATTAGTTTCCTCAACTCGGTTATATTTTGCTTCAGGATTCGGTTTGCCAGCCCATCAGGTTTTGCTGGCTACACAGTTTTGTTCATTGTCCCGAACTCATGTTGAGTTTACTGTCTGTCTTTATTGTCTAACCCATCAGGTTTTGCCAGTTACTGAGTTCTAATATTTGTCTTGGACCCATGTTAAACGTTTACTGTTTGTCTTTGTCTGTGTTGCGTTTGTGTCTTCACTGTCTCTTTTTGAGTAACTCCCATTATGGGACAAAGTACTTTCTTGCTTCTGTCGCTGACCCTTGATCATTGGACTGATGTCCACTCAAGGGCCCAGAATCATTATTTTTCAGTTAAATGTCAGACCTGGCAGACTCTCTGTGCTTCAGAATGGCCCATCCTCAAAGTCGGGTGGCCCGCAGAAGGATCCTTCTACTTCCCTCTAATCCGAAAAGTCAGAGATATTGTCTTTCAGCCGGGACCACGTGGCCACCCAGATCAACAGCCATATACCCCTTTCCCAGGATCCTATCATTCAAACCTTCTGTTCCCTCCCCATCTTCCCCCCATTCTTCCTGAGTCACAAAACTGGACAATCCTCCCCCTCCTTATCCTCTACCCTCGCTCCCCAACCGCCAACACATTCCAGATGATTCTCCCACCACTGACTCAGCCTCTCCGCCACTAGAGGCAATTGGGCCAGACCCAAGCCCTCCAAGGGACTTCTCCGCAGCAGCAGCAGCCCCTCCTTTTCTGGTGGAAGCTGGGCCACCTGAAGAAACCCGCCAGCTACGGAAAATAGAAAACTCAGAAGCCACAGTGATGCTCCCTCTTCGTCCTTATGGGCCCATGAACCGACAAAACTGGGACCCCAACACCTTTGAAGGTTGGTAGCATTTGTCCACTTATCACCGGGCTCTAATAGCGGGGCTCCGAGTGGCCGCCAGAGGGCCGACTAATTTGGCCATGGTAAGAGAGATAATCCAAGGTCCTAATGAGTCTCCCTCTATGATTCTGGAGAGAATTATGGAAGCAAATAGAAAATATACTCCTTTTGATCCTCAGGCAGAGGACAAAAAAACCTCTGTTGCAATGGACTTTATCCAGCAGGCTGCCCTAGATATTAAGAGAAAGTTACAACGTCTAGATGGATTACAAGATATGACCTTAAGAGATTTAGTCAGAGAAACTGAGAAAGTATATTATAAGAGAGAAACTGAGGAGGAATGGGAACAGATGAGAGAGAAGGAAAGGGAACAAAAGGAGGATGAAAGGAGCAAAAGGCAGACTAAATCATCAGCTAAGGTTTTGGTCAGAGCAGCAAATAGACCAGAAGTTAAAAAGCACGGAGACATGAAGGGATACATGGGCCCATGCCAAAGGCTGCCCCTGGCCTCAAATCAATGTGCCTACTGTAAAGAAAAAGAAAACTTGGACAAAGAGTGCCCCAAAAAGAGGCAGAGAAACCAGTATAGGACGAGACTTGAAGGATCCAGCCACTGCCTCACCCTGAAGTCGTATGGTTTACGAACGAGAGCAGCTTCCTCCAAGATGGTACGTGGTGGGCTGGAGCAGCAGTAGTTAGCAAAACTAATGTCATCTGTTTCTCTGGTCTCACAGAAGAGACATCAGTCCAAAAGGCAGAACTGATTGCCCTTACGAAAGCATTGGTACTAGCAACAGGCAAAAGGGCCACCATATACACTGATAGCCGCTATGCATTTGCCACTGCAAATGTGCACGGGGCTATTTACCAGCAAAGGCAGCTATTAACCTCCGCTGGGTAAGAAATAAAGAAATAAAGAACAAAGATATGATCCTCCACCTTCTCTCAGCAGTGCAGGGCCCTACGGACCTAGGCATAGTGCACTGTCCAGGGCACCAGAAGGGAAACGACCCCGTGGCGGTTGGAAACAGAAGGGCAGATGAGGAAGCTAATTGGCAGCCCTAAACGGAGTGCCTCTGTTCACTTTTTCCACACCGGGGGGAACAACAATCAGGAGACTTGGCCTCACCGGAAAATTCAGGCAACTTATCATCTGAGGAGACAGATACAGAACTCTGGGAACCTACAGAGCCAAGTACACAATTTTCAAAAGCCCACCTTTATCTCAAAGACATACACCAGCTCACCCACTTAGACTCTAAGAAGTTATAGGCACTCTTAAAGGACCAAAGGAAGGAATTATTATTGACTGACTTACAGAGGAAAGAAATAACTGCGCAGGTGACGACAGCTTGTCAAGTTGGCCAATTAGTTAATACTTACCCATCGAAGCTTACTTCAGGGAAGCGCTTATGAGGAATCAGAACAGGACAATTCTGGGAAGTGAGCTTTACTGAAATAAAGCCAGCAAGGATTGGACTTAAATGTCTCCTAGTCTTTGTAGATACTTTTTCAGGATGGGTCGAAGCCTTCCCCATGAAGAAAGAAACGGCTCAGCTGGTGGTCAAAAAGATCCTAGAAGACATTTTCCAAGGTTCAGCCTGTCTAAGGTAATAGGGTCGGATAAGTGACCGGTATTTATGGCCCAGGTAAGACAGGGATTTGCCAGGACCCTGGGGATTAATTGGAAGTTACATTGTGCTTATAGACCCCAGAGCTCAGGACAGGTAGAAAGGATGAATAGAACCATCATAGAGACCTTAACGAAATTAAGCTTGGAGACTGGCATGAAAAATTGGACTCTGTTCCTAAGTTATGCACTGTTTTGTGCAAGAAATACCAAGTCTTCCTCTTTGTGTAACCTCACCCCTTATGAAATTCTCTATGGTGCCCCTCCTTCAGTAAGGGACCTAACCCCAACTAGGAGACTTAATGATTCCTTTCACACCCCCTTGCTTGACAGACTTAAAGCCCTTGAACAAAACCAGCACCCAGCGATACCTGTGGAAACAGTTGGCCTCTGCTAATCAGCCTGGAGATGAGGGAACCCCACATCGATATCCAGTGGGAGAGTTCATCTACGTGAGATGGCATCAGGTGTCATCCCTGGAACCCCGCTGGAAAGGACCATACCAGGTGCTGCTGATAACACCCACAGTGGTGAAAGTGGATGAGATCACTTCATAGATCCATACCACCCATCTCATGCCTGCACCCTGTACAGACTCCGGCTGGAAACTGAAACAGACTGGTAACCATCTCAAGTTGCGTGTCCGTCGTGTGGGTAGGGCTATGGATTCTTCCCCTGACCATCAGCAGTCCTAATCCCCATCAGCCTGTTCAGCAACGATGGCAAGTTATAAATCCTACTGGGCAAGTAGGGTGGTGTATTTCACATACAGCCCCCTTATGGAATTGGTGGCCATCTCTCCCCCTAGACATTTGTCAGCTTCCCATAGGCCTCTCTGACTGGGATCTCCCTGACATAGAGGACCCCACACAGATCCCACTCAAATGCAAACCAGGGCAACATAGACCACTTTACCCCATAAATTATGGATGTCATCTCCCCAACTCATGTGTAAACTAGCCAGTCAAGACTATTATGTGTGCCCAGCAGATTTCCAAAGTCGCAAACAGGCCCAAACCTGTGGAGGACCCAGTAACTTTTATTTTAGATCTTGGGGTTGTGAACAAACGGGAGCTACATGGTTGAACCCAAACTCCCCAGACAGTATCATTCAGGTTGGAAAAAATGACACCTGGATTGATCCCAAGAAATGTGCCGCTAGCCAAGTTGTGTCAAAAACTCGCTGTGGAAAGAATAGTCTATGTTACCCCCTCAATATAACTTTCACTTCCAAAGGAAGGGGCTACCTCAGAACAACATGGTCTATGGAAAATACGTGGGAAATGCGATTCTATATTTATGGCCCTCGTTATGACGTTCGTCACTGGTTCACCATCCTGCTTAAAAAGGAGGAAAATCCCACAGCAATAGGGCCCAATCCCCTCAAGCCAGGAATTAAGCCTCCAAAACCTCCCATGCCTAGATCTACCAGAACCCCTCTACCATCTCATAATTCCCGGTTTCCGTCTTTGCCTACTTCCCCAGTCCAGAGTACAGCTGACTCCACCCCCTGGGAACTAATTAAAGGAATGTTTATGGTACTGAACTCCACACAGTCAGAACTCATTGCTTTTCAGCCCAGGTATTTGACAGCTCTGTAAATTATTGTGTAATGGTGCAGATACTCCCCAGGGTGCTCTATCATGATGCAGAATCATTCGAAGGTCTACTTGGGGGACAAACAACCCAATTTCACCGGGAGCCATTGTCCCTTACTCTAGCCATCCTATTGGGGATAGGAGGTCCTGCAGGAGTGGGTATGGGAACAGCTGCTATGATCCGTGTGTCACAACAATTGGCCCAATTAGAAACATCAATAGATCAAGACTTGAAGACGTTAGAAACCTCTATCACAGTGCTGCAGGAATCCTTAACCTTTCTCTCTCTCTGCATTTGTTTTACAGAACAGGGGAGGACTAGATTTCCTCTTCATGAGGGAGGGGGTCTCTGTGCGGCACTGAGAGAATACTGTTGTTTTTATGCTGACCCTACTGGAGTTGCAAAATAATCCATGAGTAAATTAAGAAAATAACTTGAATAGCGCCAGAGAGAAAGGGAGATTCAACAAGGGTGGTTTGAGTCATGGTTTACCCAGTCCCCCTGGTTAACTACACTCCTATCAGACTTAGCTTGACCCCTGATCATCCTTAAGGTGTTGCTAACTGTGGGAACTTGTTTGCTTAACCGCATAGTTTCCTTATTCCAGGCTCAGATTGGGTAGGTAAAACTCATGCTAATCAGACAGAAATATGCTCCACAGGCAGAAATAGAATTTGAGACGCCAGAATAATTATGAAACATTACTTTTAAGATTAAAAGTAGTCAGAAAAAGGAGTGGGAAATGAAAGAATAAAATATATTGAAATTGAAATGTAAAGAACCAGGTTTTGTAAAGCTTTCAAGCTCCACTCAGAACCTGAAATTCCTGTGGCACTTAAGACAATTCCCAGATCTTCCTATTAGATGTGTGTTGAAATCTTCCCTGACCAGCTAGATACTTAACACCCCTTCCCAGAAACCATGCAGATCTGCACGTATACATCTCAGGGCTTCAACCAATCAGTTTAAATGTTAACCCCCTTCTCAGGGCTGACCAATCACCCACTGCACGACCTGTTCCCGCCAATGAATGTGCTAATCATGTTTTAGAGTTGTTATTTGATTTTGCTGGGGTATAAGATGATTTTCTAAAAGAGGCTATGATGATGTTAAAACCCTGCCCTCTCCATAGAATGTATATAAACTCTGCTCAAGTTGTTCTGGGGCTCTTTGTTCTTTGCTCCTCTGAAGTGAGCTCTGAGCCCCAGCATGCTGGACCCACAATAAACCCTTTTGCGGTGGCATGAGACAGTCTCTTGGTGGTCTTTTCCTAAGACGTTCGTCCGAACTTTTCAGTTCCTGACTTCCATCAAGTGAGAATAGGGATCCTTTGGGTCAAAAGAGTTCTTCAAAGCCCTACAGTGGATAGTCCATAGGGGCTTGGGTTTTGTCATGACTCCAAATCACAGAAAGAATCAATACCTGACAGTCAGTAGGCCTCAAATTCGAGAAGCAGGGCAGTATTAACGGCAGGGCTATTTGATCATTCCTGGTTCAAAGGAAGGGTGTACAGTCCACCCTGATGTTAGGCAAATGAGGGGCAAAAGAGCTTATTTTGGACACTGTCTTGGGCTGCACCCCTTATGGAAACTTTCAGCCAGAGGTTATGATGAGTGTCTATATGGAAGAATATGAGGCCCATGTTGGAGTGTTTTGATTTAATTGCGGTCATTTGTGTGGCGGTTGGAAGAGATGCCTGGGTCCTCTTGGGCCTGAACACTGGTGTGATTCCCCTTAGAGACTGAGTGCTGGAACGGACCTCAGAGAAGTGTTGCCATGAATTGTGTTGGGATTTTAGGAGGCCTCGCATGAGAATTGCCCTTGGAAAATGCGATCAGGGTCGCTTTCCACAGAGACTGGAAATCTCAGCCAGGATATCACATGATTTTATTCTGACAGACTTGGCAACCATAATTGAGAGTCAAAACACACATGGACCTCACATGTAGACCTCAATGGGCCTGGCTTCATATGACCTTTAGGCCACTCTTTGGGAACCCTTGCCTGTGAGAGTTCTCCAGATCTTTCATTGAAATGAGCTTTCTCACCATTTAAGGGTTCCTAAATGAATTGAAATCCACAGTGCCTCCAATTTCATCCTTGAAAAATGGCTATATAAATACCATTAAATTTTTGAAATTTCAATGACCTGGTGGCACTGGAGAAACTTTGGGTGTCCTGTTGCTGATCATGAGTATACCAGAGAGTGCCTTGATTGACTGGGTTTCCTGAAAATGGTGTAGAACAGAGAAGCCTATAGGTTGGATCCTGCTGAGTAGTGGGCCTAGAGAAGTGGTGGGCATATGTGTGATAAAACATCTGTGGTAGGGGAATGAGGATCTACCATTGGATTCCAAATTGCTTGCGACTGACATGGTGCAGCCAGCATAAATTTCTATTTAAAGGCATCTTGATATATGGAGAGGTTTCAAGGCAATGTTCAGAATCAGCTTGCTATGTTCAAGGGGGTAAACTATGTGGGTTAGAAACCTGGTTGGTGCATTCTCCTGCAGAACCTGACCCACCACACGTGACATAACTCCCACCAGCACTGTGTCCCAGTTGAGCTCCATGTATTTGGTGAAGCAAATACCAAACTCCCAGTGCAGGAGCAAGAAACACAATGGAAAGTGGAAGAGCAATAAATGACTATGCAGTCCACACAGGGAGACACTTAGCCACCAGTGGCCACAGTATACCCACAAAAAGAGAATCCAGCACTCTTCCCTCATGTTCATTGGAATATTACAATTTATGTCCTCCAGGTCACATAGATGCTGACCCAGCTTTGATCATCTCACTAGAAAAAAAGCAAAAGCTCCTGACAACAACATATATTTCAAGTGCCCAAACTCAGAGGCAGTTTCTCAAGAAGTCATTAGGCCAGCAGAGCTCCATTATTGTGGAGTGTTTACCCTGTCCCTTACTTTTGGAAACTCCTCTACCACGTCCATGGTTGTGAACTCCTTATCATATTCCATTCCAGATAAGTATTCACAGATTTTCTAACACTTCTCCTCTAATTGTGTCTTACTTGGGGTGAAGGTAATGTCAAGGCATTGTTCTGGATGAAAGTGGGAAGATTTTTGTGTAGCACATATTTGCATACACATTGGATAAATTTTCCAATTTTCCATTCAAAATACTGAATCCCTGACATTAACACATACTCTACTAGATTCTGAATACTAATCCTAATATGTTGGAGAAAAATAACCCAAAAAGAATAGAACTACAAGCAGTTCAGAGGAGGCATGGTGTATAGTTGGACTTGCCTTTTGCATAATATAGGGTAGGAGTTATAAATCCAGTCAATTTTTTTTGGAAATAGTTCTCCATATGTTTTTAATGCCAATTCAGGACCTGTATTTTTATATGCACATATAGAATCCTACCTGTTACCACACGTTCATTCTTGTGTGGTGGCTGAATTGGCAGATACAAATTCTGACAAGGGATCACTCCTCCTAAACGCTGTTGGAATTGAAAATTCAACCTATGTGTGAGCTTCCTAGTTGAACAACATTATACATAAATCCATGTTCAGTAAAATGAATTTATTTGAATCTGTGCATGATATATATTTCTTGGTGATTTTCAATTGACATATAGTGCTACTTTTTAATGTCTGTGTATATGTGTGTGTGTGTGTGTGTGTGTGTGTGTGTGTGTGCATGAGTGTGTGTATATATATATATATATACACACACACACGCACACACACACTCTCCAGATTATTCAAAATATGAAATATATGTGTCTTATTTTACACTTCCTAAATTTTTCATATTCATGAATGTGGATTTATAATAATCTTTTCACAAGATTATTCTGAGAAATATTCACATACCTTACTAGAGTCTGACAACTAATCCTAAGATGATGGAGAAAAATAATGCAAACAGAATAGAAATACAAGAAGTTCAGTGGAGGCATGGTGTATAGTTGGACTTGCCTTTTGCATGATAAACGCTAGGTGTTATAAATCTAGTAAATTTTCAATTGAAATAATTCTTCATGTGTTTTTAAAATTAACAAATATGTGAATTCCTGTATCCCTTTCTCTGTATCCTATTCATCACATGTATTTTTACAATGCACTTATAGAATCCTACCTGGTATCACAGGTACATTTTTGTGAGGTGGCTGACTTGGCCGATACAAATTCTGAAAAAAGATCACTCCTCTTAAACGCTGTTGGAAACGAAGATTCAACCTATGGTTGAGTCCCCTGGTAGAACAACAATATACATAAATCCATGTTCAGTAAAATATATGTTTTGTCATCTGTGGATAATATATATTTATTGATGAATTTTGATTGGCATATATATTACTACTTTTTAATGTCTCTGTGTGTGTTTTGTGTATATATAAATATGTGTATATATATACAAATACACACTCTCCAGATTTTTCAAACTATGAAATATATGTGTCTTATTTAAATTCCCTAAATTCATTCATGTTCATGGACTTGGATTTATAATCAACTTTTCACAAGATTATTCTCAGAAATATCCATCCACCTGAAAAACATATTTGTATCCTAGTACTGAACACTAAGTTGAATGAATGGTGCAAACAAAAACTAATATTTCTACAGTAACTGACCCAGTTTAACATCAATGCAAGTAGATTCCGATGGGACAAGGTGTGTATTTTGACGTTCAATTTTATTCAACACTGGTACTTAATATTTCTTCATATAATGGACATCATAGGATATATATTTCATCCACAAATTCACAAATTTATGGGCATTTGTTTCACTTACAATCAATTCCTGCTTTTGAACACATGTATTTCTCCAGGTGTCTTGATTGGTCTTTTCATTAGACTTCTTTCCAAACACATTTTTTTTCGATTTCCATAATCAATTTTGAAGCAAAACTCACACACACTTCATGATAAACTATAACCCTAATATTACCAATAGATATATAACTGGTTTGAATGAATGTATGTACATAAATATAAAATTTCCTGTATATTTTCAGATATCAATTCAATCCATTATTTAAAGTTGAAAACAGTGATACTATTTATTCATAGTATGGTTTAGTCATGCATTATCTCTATATTCATAGAAAAAGGGTGCACCTATTTGTACCCCCAATACTAATTTATATGTCTTCAATATATTGCTCCTAGAAATGGTGGAAGAAATACTCATGTCATCTGATCTACATATATATTTTATCAGTGTAATATTCTGGACACAAAAAAAAAACAAATGTCACACTTATGTTTGTACCAAATCCTAAATAGAAAGTGTGCATGGATTACTAAAAACACCCATGTCCAGGTTGCCTAATGCTCTCAAATGTCTATCCTATTGGTGACTGCATATTTGTTTCTTCCTAAGATTATATATTCAATCTCAAGCCTGTTGAATATGTCTAATCCTATCACTCACTATATACTTTGCCTGATTTCCTAATGTCTCTATTGATATCTGCTTTCCTACATATTTTTTCCAGTTCATCACTGTGACCGACTCTTCACATGTGCTGACATTTACATTCACTCTCTAACCAAAACTCTATTGCTAAAGAACTTTTGGTCCAAATCCTATACTCACTTTTCTATCTAAACCAACACTATCTTCCTAATCCTATTGACTATGCCTTTTTGACTGGATGTTCTCTTAGACATTCAATCAACCAAGGTACATGGTCCTTTGCCATTGTTTATCTATTAATTTGAGACATCTGTGTAGAACATAGTTCAAAGGTAAGTATCCCACTAAAGTGACCAATGCCCTTCTGGGCTTCAAATCTTACCTAGAATTCTGTTTTCATACTTATATTTCACCTCTATATTATTAAATATCACAGAATACCAATACCATTATTCATCCAGCAGAATGATTCCTAACCCTAATCAAACCTGTTATTAACCCTAATCATACACTGTTCCCTAATCTAACTTTACAAAAGAGCAGACACAGAGTTGGTCTTACAATACAGGAATATAGGGAATCTTTCACCTGCTGAGAAGCTCAAAGGTCCATGTAGATATGATCCCTGGAGAAGATGTAGGGAACTATGAAGGACCTGAGAAAGTGAAAGTCCTATTACATGGCAAAAAAACCTGGTCAGGACGAAGGGATGTGTCTGAATCAGCCTCTATCTTTTTAATGTAGAGAAGATAAACCAAACCAGGCCTGTGTGGAGAGCTGTTCCAAGTGCCTATGGTTAATATAACATTCTAACTTGTGAAATTGTCACAGGAAATAGGGGCAGCCTCCATCTCAAAGGACCGTTTGAAGAAACTGTTAGGACAAAGTGGTTGCCAAGGCAGTGACCTCATTCAGTTTCTGAAGGAAGTGACCTTACCTAATTTCCTTGGTGATGGAACTCTCTGAACTTGGAATCCAGGAAGCCAAGCACCCAGAGGCAGGCCCAGTCTCAGTCCTAGTGGTCTCACTTGTTTTGACTTACCAAGGACAGAGTCCGTCTTTCTTGGTAAATACTGATGTGAGTATGGCCAAATGCCAGGAGAGCTCTGAAGAGCGGCCTTTCCTAAGAACGCAGGTAGTGGCTCACTGCTGGGCCCTGACAACTTCACAGAGTTGGCCAAGTAGACCAGATCTTAGACAGGACAGGCCATTTCGGGGGAACAAAAAATGGCCCACCAGTCAGAGGACTCTCTGGATAGTCACATACCTACTTGGGGGAAAGAGGTATCTTTGTGGGTATGGGTGTGAGTTTGTGGTTTTGTCTCATGTTCTAAGAATACGTAGGAAAGGCAGTTTGTTTGGTTTGGAATGGACTGTGTCTAGTAAGTCCTTTGACAAGGCGAGTGTTTCTATGTCTGTGTATCCCACTGTGTCTGTGGTTGTAGATATTAGAAAAGAGAATGCATCAATGGATGTGTTATGTCTAGTAGAAAGCTTCTCAGCATTCATCCTCCCTAATTTATGAATGTACTGTGGCTTGCCTTATAGATGTACAACACCTACAATCTTCCTAAGTTCCTGTATTCTTCCTGATTTTGGCCTCTCTCTAGAATAGGCTCATGATTTTGTTTCCAAGTTATGTACCACCTCCAAGCTCTGTGACATGGCTATGTACTGGATAGCTGAAGGGAATGGGAGCATATCAGAAAACTCAGATATCAGTGTGACTAGGAGAGTCTCAGTGGAGAAACCCTGCTTTGGGTCTTTTGCTTACCTATTTGTCCGTTTCCCTGAATGTCAGGAAGGTCTTTGCCTCAGGTCGCCCCTTTGTGAAGCCTGAAGAAAACAGTTTTCAGATGGAAATGAATGGGCATCACCTTGGGCTCTTTGCTTAATTGCTTTGGAATGGGATGAGTCTGAATCAGCCTCTTGGTTCTGTGTGAGGCTGTGGCTTAGATTCTCAGCACCTGTTGGGTCTAAAGAAAGATCCCATGTGTGCATCCAAAACGAAAATGGCCAAAAGAGCAGTCATTGTGCATGAAGTCTCTCACCTTCCTCTGTAATGTTCCTTCCTCCGTCAAGTGAGAATAGGGATTCCTTGGGTCTAATGAGTTCTTCAAAGCTCTGTAGACTCTAGCCCATTGGTGCTTGGGTTTTCTCATAACTCCAATTCACATAAAGAATCTAAACTCCACAGTCAGTAGGCCACAAATTGGAGAAGTGAAGCAGTATTAACAGCAGGCATATTTAATCACTGCTGGTTCACAGGAAGGGAGTCCGGGCCTTTAGGCAAATGAGGGGTAAGGGAGCTTCTTTTGGACACTGCCTTGGGCTGTGCCTCTCAAGTAAACCTCCAGCCAGAGGTTATTATGAGTGTCTTTATGGAAGAAGATGAGGGCTAGGTGGGAGTGTTTTGGTTTTAAATGTGATCACTTGTGTGGCGGTTGGAAGAGATGATTGGTTACACCTGGGCTTCAACTCTGGTGTGATTCCACTTAGAGACTGATTTCTGGAACTGACCTCAGAGAAGTATTGCAATGAATTGTGTTGGGATTTTAGGAGGCCTCGCATGAGAGTCGCCCTTGGAAAATGAGTCTCGGCCCAGGGTTGCTTTCCACAGAGCACTGGAAATCTCAGTCAGGATATCACATTATTTTATTCTGAAAGACTTGGCAACCATAGTTGAGAGTCAAAACAAACAAGGACCTCACATTGTAGACCTCAATGGGCCTGGCTTCATGTGAACTTTTGGCCACTCTTTGGGAAGCCTTGCCTGTGAGAGTTCTCCAGATCTTTCATTGAAATGAGCTTTCTCACCATTTAATGGTTCCTAAATGAATTGAAACCCACAGTGCCTCCAACTTCATCCTTGAAAAATGGTTAGATAAATACCATGAAATGCTTAAAATTCCCATGAGCAGGTGGCACTGGAGAACCTTTGGATGTCCTGTTTCTGATCATAAGTATACCTGAAGGTGCCTTGATTGACTGGGTTTCATGAAAATAATATAGAAAAGACATGCTAGTAAGTTGGAGGCTGCTGAGTAGTGGACCTAGAGAAATTGTGGGCAGGTGTGTGATAAAAAATCTGTGGTGTGGCCATGTGGATATGCCATTGACTTCCAAATGGATTAAGACTGATATGGTGCAGCCAGCAGACCCTTCTATGTAAAGGCATCTTGTGATATTGAGGAGTTTCAGGGCAATGTTCAGAATCAGGTTACTATGCTCAAAGAGGCAAGCTTGTGGGATAGAAGCCTGGTTGGTGCATTTTCCTGCAGACCCTGACCCACCAAACGTGACAGAACTCCCTCCAGCACTATGTCCCAGTTGAACTCCTTGTTTCGTGAAGCAAATACCAAACTCCCAGTGCAGCAGCAAGAAACACCACGAAAGATGGAGTATGAACAAATGGGTTCACAGTGCACATGGGGAGACACTTAGCCCCCAGTGGCCACAGTTTACCTACAAAGAGAGGATTTAGCAATGCTTCCTCATGTTCATTTTAAAATAAGTAACCATGTCCTCCAGGTCCCATAGATGCAGACCCAGCTTTGATGGTCTCACTACAATGGAAGCTAAAGCTCCTGAGAACAACATATATTACATGTGCCCAACCTCAGAGGGAGTTTCTTAAGAAGACTTTAGGCCAGCAGAGTTCCATGTTTGTGTGTGGTGAGCCGCTTCTGCAGATTATGGTCGCCATTGCAGGATGGTGCTGGCTCCACTGTGGTCTGTAACAAACAACTCCTTGTTTGGGAGAGTTGGTGCATGGTTTTTCAGCACCCTGTGAGAAAGTTCCACGTGGAAGCTTTGCATTGGGGCTTGGGATGCTTTATTAAGGCTGGAAGGGGCATCCAACGAGGAAGAAGAAGAAATATCAAGGGCCTGAATAAACTGCTGAAAGAAGATTCCTGAGTTGTGTCTTCCTTGCGGGCAAGGGGTCGCGACAAGTGGTGCTGAAAACCCGGGAACCAGAACTTTCAGCAGTCAGGGGTGGTGCACCGGTTAGTCCCAGGTAAGTGGGACCCGCGGTCAAAGCGGAGGTTAGTCCCAGGTAAGTGGGACCCGCGGTCAAAGCGGGGATTAGTCCCAGGTAAGTGGGACCCGCTATCAAAGCGGCAGCTCCTCTGTAAAGCCAGAGAGAGCATTACATCTTATTGCAGCTGCACTGTGTACTTTCGCTCTTACTTTCACTTTTGTTTTTTGTGTGTCTTTTGTTGTGTCATGAGTGCCGTATCTTCAAGTCCGCTTCTCCTGGCCCTAGATAACCTGTTACGTTGCAAGGGCCTAGAAGTGAAACGTAGTACTTTACAGAGATTTTTACAGAAGACAGATATTGCTGCACTGTGGTTTGCGTTCTCGGGCAGCCTTACTATACCTAGCTGGGATAAGTTAGGCACAGATCTTGACTTTGCTTCTGAGCAGGGCATATTAGAGGGTGGGGTGATACCCCTTTGGAAGATGATCCGTAGTTGCCTCGCAGATGGCAGATGTCAGGAAGCACTTACTAAAGGACAAGAAGTTTTTGAGCAACTACATGAGGAAAAGTCTGAAGGATCACATAGTGAAGTGGCAGAGAACATTGGGAGTAAGAGTAGTGAGAAGGCAAAAGAGCCTGAAACTAAAAATAGGAGAAGGCTCTACCCAGACTTGGCTGAATTAAAAACGCCTGAGAACACAAGCGGCTCAGAGAGTTCTGAGGACCTTGATATATTGTTACAACAACTACAAAAGATAAAAGTGAAGAAAAAGAAAAAAAGTGATACAGGGCACGCAGGCCTACTGTAAAAAGGGGACGGGATCCAATATCGGTCAACAACACTCTGAGGAGGAGGAGGTAGAATATCTCAAAGAAGATATGGTGCCGGTTGCCCCACCCACGTATGTGGGGGGGAGCCAAAATTCCGGGAGATATTTTCATGCGCAAGTTTGGAGGACAGTTAATACAGATATGGGACTTGCATACCCTGTATTTCAGGACAATAACAGGGGAAGATATCATGAGCCTTTAGACTTTAAGAAAATTAAAACCTTGGCGGAATCTTTCCGCACTTATGGCGTGGATGCCGCTTTCACCCTTACTCAGGTGGAGGGACTTGCTAGATTTTGTATGACTCCTTCAGATTGGGCTAGCCTTGTTCGGGCTTGTGTTTCTCTAGGTAAATATTTGGACTGGAGAACCTTTCTGCTAGAGGGCGCTGTTGAGCAGGCCGCCCAAAACTATGCGGCGGGACACCCCCATTGGGACAAGGATATGCTTTTAGGACAAGGCAGATTTGCTAATCAACAGACAGGATTCCCTCCTTAGGCATATGATCAAATTAACAACATTTGCATTCGGGCATGGAAGTCACTTCCAAATAGAGGAGAGGTGTCTGGTTACTTGACTAAGATTCTGCAGGGCTCTACAGAACCCTTTTCAGATTTTGTAGCAAGGATGGTGGAGGCCGCTGGAAAGATTTTTGGGGACCCTAATAGGCACCTACAGGGGCGTAAGCATCCTGTGCTAGCTCATCAAAAGCTTAACAGGTTTGGTCTGGGTTTTTCCTAGGGGCCACTGGGGCTCAAATACCCATAACATGGCTCACCGAGGAGCCTGTTTGGGTGCCTCAGTGGCCTCTTCCCTCGGCTAAACTGGCAGCAGCCCATGATCTAGTCAAAGAACAACTTGATTTGGGTCACATCCAACCTTCTACTTCTCCATGGAATACTCCCATATTTGTCATTAAGAAAAAATCAGGGAAGTGGCACCTACTGCATGATCTACAAGCAGTTAATGCTCAGATGCAACATATGGGACCCATTCAAAGAGGGCTGCCTCTGCTCTCCTCTGTTCCTCAAGGCTGGGATATAATTGTTATTGACATTAAAGACTGTTTCTTTTCCATTCCTTTGCATCCTAAAGATTCACAACGTTTTGCTTTCACCCTTCCCTCATGTAATCACGAGGAACCAGATCAAAGGTTTGAGTGGGTGGTGTTGGCACAGGGGATGGCTAACAGTCCCACGATGTGCCAAATGTATGTGGGGAAGGCACTCGCACCTCTCAGACATAAGTATTCCTCCACCAAGATCATTCATTATATGGATGATGTGTTATTGGCCGCAAAATTAGAACAGACAGTTAATGAGGCTTATAAAGAACTCGTGATGCTGTTGGCTCAACATGGACTGCACATCGCACCTGAAAAGGTTCAAACAGGGGATTCTATCAGGTATTTGGGAGCGACAATTGGGTATGACAAATTAAAACCACAAAAAATTACCATCAGGACTCAAGATTTCCAAACTCTAAATGATTTTCAAAAATTGCTGGGAGACATTAATTGGATAAGAGGATATTTACATATTCCTAATATTGTGCTCCAGCCTTTGTATGCTACTCTTAACGGAGATCCAGATTTTGCTTCCCCTCGTAGCCTCACTACTGAGGCTAGAGCGCCCCTTATAAAAGTACAAAAAGCTATACAGCATGCCACTCTATGCAGGCTCCAGAGTGATAAACCTTTCCAGTTATGTGTGCTTGCCACTATGCGGCAGCCTACTGGAGTACTGGGGCAAGATGGGCCTTTACTATGGATCCACCCACATGTATCCCCAGGAAAATCCTTAGAATATTATCCTGATGCTGTTGCAGCATTGGCACTTAAAGGGATTCAACAAAGCATTCAATTTTTCGGCCAATCACCTTCTTCTTTTATCATACCCTACACTAAAGCTCAACTTAATGTTTTATGTGCTACTCTAGACAACTGGGCTATTCTGTGTTGCTCATTTCAAGGGGGTATTGATAATCACTACCCTTCTCATCCATTACTCCATTTTGTTAAAGAACATCCCATCATTTTCCCTAAGGTAACTTCATCCAGTCCAATTCCGGGGGCTGTTAACATTTTTACTGATGGTTCCAAGTCTGGAATGGGAGCTTATGTAATTAATGACTCTCCCCCTATCCAGCATCAATTTGCTCCTGGAAATCCACAATGGATAGAACTACAAATTGTTATTGAAGTTTTTAAACAGTGTTCTTTTCCTTTTAATCTTATTTCAGACTCCAGCTATGTGGTACAAGCACTAAAAGTCCTGGAGGCCGTGGGAGCTATTAGTGATGCCCACAATGTGTCTGCTTACTTTACTCAGCTTCAACAGCTTATCTCTAACCGCACTGCTTCTTTTTATCCAATGCACATCAGGGCTCACACCTCTCTTCCTGGTACGTTATCCCAGGGTAATGCCTGTGCGTGCGGACTTAGACACTAGAGGTCAATTGATATGCTTGGCTTCCTCCTTAGAGGGGGCTAAGTTGTTTCACCAAATCTTCCATGTTAATGCATTAACGCTGCACAGGCATTTTTCCATTTCAAGAGCGGATGCTCGGCAGATAGTATTGCAATGTCCCCACTGTGTCACATTTCTTCATCCCCCTAATTATGGAGTAAACCCACGGGGATTAAAGCCATTGGTTGTTTGGCAAATGGATGTGACACATATACCTGACTTTGGTAACCTCAAGTATGTGCATGTTTCCGTTGATATGTGCTCTGGAATTATCCATGCTTCTGCTTTATCAGGAGAAAAGGCACGTAATGTCATTACTCACTGTTTAGAGGCATGGGCAGCATGGGGTGCACCTGCATCCCTTAAGACTGATAATGGACCTGCTTATACTGGCAGACAATTTACAGCTTTTTCTTCTACTATGGGAGTGCAACTTACTCATGGTTTGCCTTACAATCCACAAGGACAAGGCATTGTTGAGTGTGCTCATTGCACCTTAAAGGAAACTTTACAAAAACAAAAAGGGGGAATAGGAGCTGAACACACTCCTAAAGAACGCCTGTCCTTAGCTCTCTTTACCAGTTTCCATCTTTGCCTACTTCCCCAGTCCAGAGTACAGTTGACTCCTGCCCCTGGGAACTAATTAAAGGAACCTTAATTGTACTGAACTCCACACAGTCAGAACTCCTTGCATTTCAACCCATGTATTTGACAGCTTTGTAAATTATTGTGTAATGGTGCAGATACTCCCCAGGGTTCTTTATTATGATGCAGAATCATTTTAAGGTCTACTAGGGGGACAAACAACCTGATTTTGCTGTCATCCAGTGTCCCTTACTCTAGCTATCCTATTGAGGATAGGAGCTGCTGCAGGAGTGGGTACGGGAACAGCTGCTATCATCCATGGGTCACAACAAATGGCTTGATTAGAAACAGCAATAGATCAAGACTGGAAGACATTAGAGACCTCCATCACAGTGCTGTAGGAATCCTTAAACTCTCTCTATGAAGTTGTTTTACAGAACAGGCGAGGATTAGACCTCCTCTTCATGAGGGAGCAGGGCCTCTGTGATGCACTGAGAGAAGAGTGTTGTTTTTATGCTGACCATACTGGAGTTGTAAGAGAATCCATGAGTAAATTGAGAAAATGCCTTGAAGAGCGCCAGAGAGAAAGGGAAATTCAACAAGGGTGGTTTGAGTCATGGTTTACCCAGTCCCCCTCGTTAACTACACTCCTATCAGGCTTAGCTTGACCCCTGATCATCCTTATGGTGTTGCTAACTGTGGGACCTTGTTTGCTTAACCGCTTAGTTTCCTTTCTCCAGGCTCAAATTGGGCAGGAAAAACTCATGGTAATCCGACAGAAATACGCTCCACTGGCAGAAATAGAGTGTGAGACCCCACAATAATTATGATTCATTACTTTTAAGATTAAATGTAGTAAGAAAAAGGAGTGGGAAATGAAAGAATAAAAGAAATTAAAATTGAAACATAAAGAACCAAGTTTTGTAAAGTTTCCAAGCTGCACTCAGAACCTGAAATTCCTGTGGCAGTTAAGACAATTCACGGAACTGCCAATTAGATGTGTGTTGAAATCTTCCCTGACCACCTAGTTACTAAACAACCCCTTCCCAGAAACCGTGCAGCTAATCACGTATACATCTCAGGGCTTCAACCAATCAGTTTAAACGTATACCCCTTCTCAGGGCTAACCAATCACCCCCTGTCCGACCTCTTCCTGCCAATGAATGTGCTAATCATGTTTTTGGGTTGTTATTTGATTTTCCCGTGGTATGTTGATTTGCTAAAGGAGGCTATGATGTATGCAAAGTCCCTGCCCTCTCTAAAGAATGTAAATAAACTCTGCTCAAGTTGTTCTTGGGGCTCTTTGTTCTTTGCTCCTCTGAAGTTAGCTCTGAGCCCCAGCATGCTGGACGCCCAATAAACCCTTTGCTGTGGCATGAGACAGTCTCTTGGTGGACTTTTCCTCCGACTTTTGACCGACCTTTTTACCTATGAAGGACCTGAGAGAGCAAAAGTCAAATCCATGTCAACTTCCATGTCAAACAACCTGGTCAGAATGAAGGAATGTGTCTGAATCAGCCTCTCTCTTCTTAATGTAGATTAAATGGACCAAACCAGGTCTGTGTACAGAGCTGTTCCCGGATGCCTATGGTTGATGTACCATTCTAACTTGTGAAAGTGTCACAGGAAGTAGGGGCAGCCTCCATCTCATGGGACCATTGGAAGCAACTGTTAGGACAAAGTGGTTTTCCATCGCAGTGACCTCATTCAGTTCCTGAAGGAAGTGACCTACAACACTTCCTTGGTGATGGAACTCTCTGAACTTGGTATCCAGGAAGCCATGCACCCAGAGCAAGTCTTAGTTTCAGTCCCAGTGGTCTCAATTGTTTGAATTTACCAAAGACAGAGTCAGTGTTTCTTGGTACCTACTTATGTGATGATGGCCAAATTTCAGGAGAGCTCTGAAGAGCGGCTTTTTCTGAGAAAGCAGGTAGTGGCTCAACCATGGCTCCTGACAACTTCAAAAAGTTTGCAAAGAAGACCAGATCTGAGATAGGACAGGCCATTTCGTGGGAACATAGTATGGCCCACCAGTCAGAGGACACTCAGGATAGTCACAGTCATACTTGGGGGAAGGAGGTGCCGTTGTGGGTGTCGGTGTGAGATTGTGGTTTTGTCTCATGTAGGTTTGGACTGGAAAGTTTCTAGAAAGTCGTTTGACAACACGAGTGTTTCTAAGTCTGTGTATCCCACTGTATCCGTGGTTGTAGACATTTGAAATGCGAATGCATCAATAGTTGTGTCCTGTCTAGTATAAAGCTCCCCAGCATTCTTCTCACCCAATTTAAGAATGGAGTGCGGCTTGCCTAATGGAAGGTGAACAGCTACTATCTTCCTATGTTCCTCTTTTCTTCCTGAATACTGGCCACTCTCCAGAGTATCCTCATGGTTTTGTTTCCAAGATTTGTACCACGTCCAAGCTCTGTTACATGGCCATGTACTGGATAGCTGAAGGGAATGGGAGCATCTCAGAAAACTCAGATATCAGTGTGACCAGTAAAGTCTCAGTGGAGAAACCCTGCTTTGTGCCATTTGCTTACTTATGTTTCTATTACCCTGAATGTCAGGAAGGTCTTTGCCTCAGGTCAACCCTTTGTGAAGCCTGAAGAAAACAGTTTTCAAATGGAAATGAATGGGCATCACCTGTGGCTCTTTGCTTAATTGCTTTGGAAAGGGATGTGTCTGGAACAGCCACTTGGCCCAGTGTGGTGGCAGTGGCTTAGATTCTCAGCACCTGATGGATCTAAAGAAAGTTTCCAAGTGTGCATCCAAAACCAAAATGGCCAAAAGAGCAGTCATTGTGGATGAAGTCTCTCACTTTCCTCTGTAAGCTTCCTGAGCTAAATCAAGTGAGAATAGGGATCATTTGGGTCAACTCATTTCTTCAAATCCCTGCAGAGGCTAGCCGATAGGGGCTTGGGTTTTCTATGATACCAATTCACATAAAGAATCTATACCAGACAGTCATTAGTCCTCAAATTGGAGAAGCAGATCAGATATAGGGCAGGCCTATTTGATCACTCTTGGTTCACAGCAAGGGTGTCCAGGCCACCCTGACTTTAGGCAAATGAGGGACAAGGGTGCTTATTTTGAACAGTGTATTGGGCTGTGCCCTTCATGGAAACCTCCAGCCAGAGTTTATGATGAATGTCTATGTGGAAGAAGATGAGGAGCATGTGGGAGTGTTTTAGTTTTAATTGTGGTCATTTGTGTGGTGGTTGTAAGAGATGCCTGGGTCCACCTGGGCTTGAACTCTGGTGTGATTCTTCTTAGAGAATGCGTTATGGAACTGACTTCAGAGAAGTATTGCCATGAATTGTGTTGGGATTTTAGGAGGCCACACATGAGAGTCGCCCTTGGACACTGAGATCTAAGCCCAGAGTGGCTTTCCACAGAGCACTGGGAATCTCAGCCAGGATATCACATGATTTTATTCTGAAAGACTTGGAAGCCATAGTTGAGAGTCAAAACACACATGGACCTTACATTGTAGACCTCAATGGGGCTGGCTTCATGTGACCTTTTGGCCAGTCTTTGGGAACCCTTGCCTGTGAGAGTTCTCTAGATTATTCATTGAAATGTGCTTCCTCTAAATTTAATGGTTCCTTAATGAATTGAAACCCACAGTTTCTCCAACTTCATCTTTGAAAATGGCTAGATAAATACCATGAAATTTTTGAACTTCCCATGGCCACCTGCCACTGGAGAACCTTTGGATGTACAGTTGCTGATCCTGAGTGTACCAGACAGTGCCTTGATTGACTGGGTTTTATGAAAATGGTGTAGAACAGAGATGCCAGTATGTTGGGGCCTGCTGAGTAGTGGGCCAAAAGCTGTTGTGTGCAGGTGTGTGATAAAACATCTGTGGTCGGGACATGTGATTCTGCCATTGACATCCAAATGACTTGTGGCTGACATGTTACAGACAGGAATCACTTATATGTCTGAAACCTCTCCATAAAAGGCATTTTGTTATATGGAGACGTTTCAGGGCAATGTTCAGAATCAGGTTGCTATGGTCAAAGGGTCAAGCTATGTGGGATAGAAGCCTGGTTGGTGCATTCTCCTGCAGACCCGGACCCACCACACGTTACATGACTCCCTCCAGCACTGTGTACCAGTTGAACTCATTCTATTTCATGAAGCAAATACCAAACTCCCAGTGCAGTAGAAAGAAACACCATGAAAATTGGAGGATGACCAAATGGCTTCACAATCCACATGCGGAGACACTTAGCTTTCAGTGGCCACAGTTTACCTACAGAGAGAAGTCAGCACTGCTGCCTCATGTTCTTTGAAAAAATTGAAACAATGTTTTCCAGGTCTCATAGATGTAGACCCAGCTTTGATGGTCTCATTTGAATGGAAGCTAAAGCTTCTGACAACAACATATATGTCGAGTGCGCATCGTCAAAGGCATTTTCTCAAGAAGTCTTTAGTCCGGCAGAGCTCCAGGTTTGTGTAGTGTTTACCTTTTAGACCAGGTCGCAAGAAAAGACCACTGACTCCAATTAAAATCAGATTAAAGCAAGCTTATTATTTCCACCACCCTGGCTGCCTCTCCCTCGCAAAACGTCGGGAACAGAAGAGCACCCCAGCTTTATAGCCCAGAAAGTTACACAAAAGTGGGGTTAAAAATAACAGAATTCTGACAAGCATCACACTAATGGTAGTTTACATTTTTGTTTGCTTGCCCCAACATCAGAATTTATGAGGACCATTAGAGCCTCAGAGAGTGTCGACTGGCCAGGGAAGGCCAATATTTATGAGGTGTCAACAAAGTTTCAGAGAGGGCTGTTATCTGGTCAGATAGCCAGGCATGGGTGAGTTCAAGGCACGGGCAGGCATTCCAAGCAGGTTCAGATATTGCTGTAATTTATAGTTAAGCCAAAATTATCTTTTCACGGCTTTGTGGCAAGATGGCTCCCAAATTTAATAAAAGATAAGGTTGGGTCAATCATTCCCCCCTTTTCTAATGTGTTCCTTTCATATATTTGATTGGGTAGGAAGAGCACTGTGGGAATTTTAATCCCTCAGGTAATAGTCTCCCGATTTTTTGAACTCACCCAAAAACACGTCTCCCTGATTTTACCTGACTTAATTAATTACTTATATTGATATTCTATTTATTTTTGTCTCCATTGTTGTAAGAAGAGAGGCGTCACTCATTTAGACTTCTTCTGAGCTGAGAGAGGGTGACGTGAGGGGGCACCGCCTGAGGGACATTAGTCGCCTTTTAGAAGTCAGTTAGGTTTGAAGTCTGGATTGGGAAGAACAGGTAGTAAAGTCATCTGGGGATGGGTTCTTCTATGAGAGAAACAAAAAAACATGAGTACTTAATAAATGTTGCAGCAGCTGGAACATGTCACTGTATAGAAGTTTCCTCACCAGTCTTAAATATTCCAAGTTATCAGGACTGTCAACTTAATATTTAACTTTTAGTGTTACATTTGTCCCTCCCCATAAGATTCAGTTTAATAATTTAATGTCATCTGATTTTGCAAAATACTTTTACTAGTATGACCTCTGTGTCTAATAGAGAAACCTTTAATTCTCTTACTCATTGCTGCATAATCATACTAACAAATACCAAGACTATGTGTTTAGGTTAAGAATATCTGTAGGCCTTAAACTAAAAACTTCTGCCTCTGGCAGATAATCTTGATAGCCTCTTTTTATAGTTATCAGGCATTCCTGTCTGAGAATCCTTCTTTGTAGCCTTTAGTCTTACTTATTTTGGGAGGCTAACATAAAGTGTATACCTTAAAATATTATTATTACTATTATTATATAAAATGCCCAGGAATGGCTGTAATTTGTTTTTAACTGTCTTTTCTAAGTGTTTAAGATGAAGCAGTCAAACTGACTTTTGTTTCTATCTATTGTGAACAGTCAGCTGAGCTTTTATGGGAGTCATTCCTGGGGAAACTTGAGAGCAGCTTCTCAGTTCTGCTAGTGCCATTTGCGCTAGGTGGGTCCAGGTCTTGTTTGACCATGTGGCTTCCCTCAGAAGCATCAGGGATGTCTCCCTTCTCTGATGACTCTCCTCTTCGTAGCAAATGCACTGATTGGCTTTCTGTTCTCCAGTGGTCTCATTAATCTCCCTGATCAGGAAGTTATGTGGTTCAGAGTTGCAAAGCTCTTTAGAGAAGTCCGCTGTTCCCTGGATACAGACTGACTCAGAGGGCAAGAGCCAAATATTGGTTTTCTTGTCCCTTTTCATATAACTTTAATTTTAAATCCTAATCTTAAACATCCATCAAATAAATTTTAACAGACTTATATTAAGAGTACTGGGCTTTAATGTTTATAATTTAAAATTATTTATCTTTTTATTATTTGGGATCTGTATTATTCTGTCTGTCTTGTAGGTGATGGCTAATTATCTTAAATTAACCAATGTTGTGTTCTTAAAGCAACACTTCTGTAAAACACTAACAGGGAATCTTTATATCACCCATTAGGAAATTACAAAATAAAATTAACAACAGTAAACAAACTTAGTTCGTGTAATAGCTACCCTAAAATTTTTGGCTGAGTTATACATTATATCCTCTGTTTGAGATGCTAGTAATGTTGACAGGAAAAAAAAAACTTTTGAAAATATCTTTAAATGAAATAACATCTGACCTACTGCTTTCGTAGTCATTCTCACATAATAAGATGGGACACAGAGCCTTATCTCAGGTAAGGAAGGGCTCTTTATTAATCTTAAGTGTTTTAATTCTAAAGCTAATCTTTGTTTTTTAAATATCATTTTACAAAGTTTACATAAATTGTTTGAGGTCACATGAACATTAGCTAACACCATATGATATAGCATTTAAAACATGAATTAAAAAAAGGCTGAAAGTTTTTAACCTTTACATAGATTAGGCTCTCATTAACTTAAAATACATTTAAATTGTTCCCCAATATAAAAAGTAACATAAAAGTTTACATATCTTATTGACAACAGGTAAATAAATCCATATATATATATATATATATATATATATATATATATATATATATATATTTTTTTTTTTTTTTTTTTACCATACAACTTCAGAACACCAGCTTGATATAATGCTCTTTTAAAGTTTCTACCTTACAGACTTGTATACCTGGAAGATATGAGCACATTAATAGCATCACAATTGCATTGATTTTTCTACATTAACCAAGTTTAGCTTTTAAAGAAATGGCAGTACAGTGCTCTAAAATAACAGTTCTTATTTAATCAGTTGTTTAATTTTTATGGTTGCTTGCTCTAGAAAAATAAAACTTAATAACCACAATGTTATGGGTAAACTTATGCTTTAAGAAATTTTTGTCTCTTTAACACATGACTGATTTTTACAATCTTATACAGACTTTAGGACAAACTTATACAGACCTTAGTAAATCAATCAGATATCTAACAAAAGTACTTATGAATGAGTAATCCCATATCAAATTTACTTTACTTATTTATCAAAATATTAGACAAATGTATTGAACAGTGTACCATTTTTTGTTGAAGAAAAAGTCCTAGAACCAAGGCATATTAGACCTTTTGTCAGCATTAATATTTTATTAGATTTTTGAACACCTAGAAAAACTTGTAAGGTTAAATTTAAAGACATTTATTTTTATCTGTTTATCCAATTTAAATTGTACCAATTAAATCACTTGAATTAAAGATCTTTGGATCCACGTTTTAAAATTTGTTTTTATGAGTGCTTTTTTTATGAGTGCTCCTTATATGTGTTAATTTGTATAACATATATATGATATAGGGATATATGTATATATAGACATACAACACATAACAAAAGTGTGCACACATAATAATAGTAAAGGCCTTGTAGCTTTTTGCAGTTGAAATCTCCATTGCAATGTTTCAAAAACTCCACTGTTGGTCAAAGATAGAGCTGATCAGAATAACATTAACCTAGGTCTGTAGGATCAAATTCATGAGCTCAAAAAAAGAATACAGAATCTAAGGAAAAAAATAAGAGTCCTAGAAAAAATGATTGCCCAGTAATTAATAAATACCATACAATTTACCTTTTTTCCTGCCTTAGGCCTCAGATCAGTCTCCTACTGAGCTTGCAGGCTTCTTTCATTTGCATTTCAACAAAAGTCCTGGCTGAGGTCTGAAAGGAGCAGGGAAAAACTGCTATTCTGAGCAGACACCTCAGGCCTAAGGCATTTTAACCATAATTTTGAGGTTTGGATGTTGAAAATTATGATACAATTTTAAGATGAAATTCACAAAATTTTATAACTTTACATCTTGTTTTGTCAACAGATACCATACTATGATTTACTATCCTTGTCCAAATTAATGCACTGGTACACACTGTGATATTTTCTCAGTCTACCCAATTCAAAATTTGTGACAAATAAAACTGAATGTTTGGGAAGTTACTTGCCAACTTGTAAGTAGAGTGCTTTAGTTTTCCATCCTAAGTATTTAAGTTATCTGGCATGAATTATCTGAAATCATAAACTAAACAATTACCTAAACCCGACTTTTAACTGCAAGATTGAGCAATGCTACAAAATCCCATCCAGATACCAGATTGTTACAATAAAACATCATCATTTAGACACACATTGAACTAATATCATTCCCAAGAAACAATTTATAATATCAGCACATTATTGCACATGTCTTAAAGGGCCAGAAACAAAGACACAAGACAGACAGAAAGGAGGTCCAGACTATGGCTGACAGACAGAAGCCTTAAAAACAGAGCAGATAAGAGAAAAATTTCCTACACCAGTGGCAGGATAGATGTCCTCACAATGGGATCAGATGTTTTCACAGAGGGCAACCTGAAATGTAATATCAAGGGTTTCCATGGTGACTTTACTGCATTTAGTGTCCCCTTTTTCTTTTTCTTTTTTTTTAAGAAGACAGAGGTGGCATAATCCTTACAGTGCAGGGAACGAAGGAAGGAATTCCTTGAAGCAGCAGGGCTTTGGTAGATGCTGGGAGTCCCTCAGTCCCTCCTTTTACTTATGGGACTAGCTCCTCTGGTTTGGTTCCACCCCAATCTCGCTCCATCTCCTAACATTTCAGTAGTCAGCTATCAAAAAGTTCCAGGGTCGGGGGGTTATCAAAATTTGTAACTTAAATTTCGGTTTCTGACCTTGAAGCGAATTAATACCTATTTAATAATGAGGACAGGGTTTGAGAAAAATAAAAAGGGAGGTTTGCTGCTTTGCTAACAAAGCAGAAACACAGGGGACTCTGCCCAAAGGTTGTGACTCTCTTGAACTGGAGCAACAAGGGGTTTTAAAGGAGTTTCCATTGTTAACCTGGGAGATACTCTGTTCCTTGGTGGCCAGGAGGCATTGCCCTCTGCAGTGGGTGAGTTCCAGGCTGCCAGCTAGGGGCTTTTCTCATCCTGCTTAACAAAGGGGGGTAAACTTCATCACAGTTTTTTAGAACACAGTCCAAAGGGTGTAAGGCTTACTTGCTTTATTACCCATTTTTACGTCCAATATCCTTAAGTTTTTACCACAGAAATCAAACAACAAAATGCACAAAAACAAACAAACAAAAAACATATAAAACACAAAACAAAACACAAAGAAACAGAAACCTGGTGAAGATACAGAAAAACTAGGAGCAATGAAATGTCTTGCTGAAGCTCCGTGGTAGGAGCTCCTGCGTGCCCGGCTGCACCTTTCTACCCTTTCAGAGAAATTCCATACAGAACAGAACAGAGGACAGAACAATTCTTGTTACTGTCCTGGACAGGAGTACATGTGAGCCTCCCCAGGCCACCTGTCTGTAATCAGAAGACATCTCCCTTAACCAGATATCAGATGTTATAAAGGCACCACCTACCAATGGAGGCCTCCTCCACCAGGTGCTTGCTAATAGTTTTAGTGTGATGGTTCACTGCAGTGCTCCCTGGACCGAAGGCTCACTCCAAGGCTTTGGAACTTGGCTCTCCAGCCCTGAGCCCTGGAGGAAAGGACAGCGTCAGAATTTCCAGCAGTCTGGTCTTGTGATCTGGTCACGTCATCTCGCTGGGGAACTCCAAAATGTTAGACCAGGATGCAAGAAAAGACCACTGACTCCAATTAAAATCAAATTAAGGCAAGCTTATTAGTTCAACCGGCTATGCTGACTCTCCTTCTCAAAACGGCGGGAAAAAGACAGCATCCCCACCTTTCCTACACCCCAGCTTTATAGCCCAAAAAGTTACACAAAAAGGGAGTATCAGAAAACAGAACTTTGACAAGCATCACACTAACTGTAGTTAACATTTTTTATTTGCTGGCCCCAGCATCAGAAATTATGAGGACCATTAGAGCCTCAGAGAGGGTCGTTGTCTGGCCAGGGAAGGCCAATATTTATGAGGTGTCAGTAAGGTTTCAGAGAGGGCTGTGATCTGGTCAGTAAGACAGGCATGGGTGAGTTCAAGGCATGGGCAGGCATTCCAAGCAGGTTCAGAATTTGCAGTAATTTATAGTAAAGCAAAAATTATCTTTCCATGGCTTTAAGGCAAGATGGCTCCCAATATTAATGAAAGATCAGGTTGAGTGATCACCCCTGTCCCTTCCTTTTGGAAACTCCTCTACCACCTCCAAGGTTGTGAACTCCTCATCATTTTCCATTCCAGATAAGTATTCACAGGATTTCTAACTCTTATCCTCTAATTGTGTCTTACTTGGGGCAAAGGTAATGTCAAAGCATTGTTCTGGATGAGAGTGGGAAGATTATTGTATATCACATATTTGCATACACATTGGATTCATTTTCCAATTTTCCATTTGAAATACTGAATTCCTGACACTAACCCATACCCTACTAGACTCTGACTAATAATCCTAATATGATGGTGAAACATAACCCAAGCAGAATAGAAATACAAGCCGTTCAGAGGAGGCATGGTGTGTAGTTGGAATTGCCTTTTGCATTATATAGTATAGGAGCTATAAATCTAGTCAATTTTTGGTTGAAATAATTCTACATGTGTTTTTAAAGTTAACAAATATGGGAATCCTGTCTCCCTTTCTCTGTAGCACACGTATTTTTATATGCACATAGAGAATCCTACCTGGTATCACACGTACATACTTGTGAGGTGGCTGAATTGGCAGATACAAATTGTGAGAAGAGATCACTACTCCTAAACGCTGTTTGAACTGAAAATTCAACCTATGGGTGAGCTTCCTAGTTCAATAACATTATACATAAATCCATGTTCAGTAAAATGAATATTTTTGCTTCTGTGGATTATATATATATATATATATATATATATATATATATATATATATATATATATATATATATATATCATGATGATTTTCGATTGGCATATACATGGCTACTTTTTTTTCTTTTTTTGGTTGTTCAAAACGTTACAAAGCTCTTGACATATCATATTTCATACATTAGATTCAAGTGGGTTATGAACTCCCATTTTTACCCCAAATAAAGATTGCAGAATCACATTGGTTACATATCCACATTTTTACATAATGCCCTATTAGTTACTGTTGCATTCTGCTACCTTTCCTATACTCTATGATCCCCCCTCTTTTCCCCTCCCATCTTCTCTCTCTACCCCATCTACTGTAATTATTTTTTCTCCTTGTTTATTTTCCCATTCCCTTCACAACCTGTTATATATAATTTTGTATAACAATGAGGGTCTCCCTCCATTAACATGCAATTTCCCTTTTCTCTCCCTTTCCCTCCCACCTCATGTCTCTGTTAATGTAAATCTTTTCTTCCTGCTCTTCCTCCCTGCTCTGTTCTTAGTTGCTCTCATTATATCCAAGAAGACATTTGGTATTTGTTTTTTAGGGATTGGCTAGTTTCACTAAGCATAATCTGCTCTATTACCATCCATTTCCCTTAAAATTCCATGATTTTGTCATATTTTAGTGCTGCATAATACTCCATGGTGTATAAATGCCACATTTTTGTTATACATTCATCTATTGAAGGGCATCTAGGTTGGGCCCACAGTGCAGCAATTGTGAATTGTACTGCTAAGAACATCGATGTGGCAGTATCCCAGAGGTATACACTATTTTAAGGTCTTCAGGAAATAGTCCGAGAAGGGCAATAGCTGGGTCAAATTGTGGTTCCATTCCAAGCTTTCCCAGGAATCTCCATACTGCTTTCCAAATTGGCCACACTAGTTTGCGGGAACAGCTCTCCTCATAGGCCTGGTTTGGTCCATCTTCTCTACATTAAGAAGAGAGAGGCTTACTCAGACACAACCCTTCATCCTGAACAGGTTGTTTGCCATAGAAGATGACTTTTGGTCTTTCAGGTCTTTCATAGCTGCCTACATCTTCTCCAGGGATCAAATATGCATGGACCTTTGAGGTTCTCAGTAGGTGGCAGATCCCCTACATTGCTGTATTGCAAGACGAACCCTGTCCCTTCTCTTTTGTAAAGTTAGATTGAGGGAACTGTGTATGGTTAGGGTTAATAACATGTTCAATTTGGGTTTGGAATCATTCTGATGGATGAATAATGGTATTGGGAACCTGTGATATTTATAAAACTATAGAGGTGAAATATAAGTATGAAAACAGAAATCTAGGTAAGATTTGTAGCCCAGAAGGGAATGAGGCCCTTGATTGGGATACTTAGCTTTTAATTATGTTCTGCACGGTTGTCTCAGATAAATTGATAATCAATGGCATAGGACCTTGTACCTTGGAAGATTGATTGTAGAAGAGAACATCCACTCAAATTGGGATAGTGGGTAGGATAAGGAAGAGAGTCGGTAGGTTTAGGAAGAAGAGTGAGTATAAAATTTGGATCAAATGTTCTTTAGCAATAGGGTTTCATTTATACAGTGAATGTAAATGTCAGCACATGCGAAGAGTCAGTCACAATGATGAACTGCGGAAAATATAGGAAAGAAGATATCAATAGAGACATTACAAAATCAGGCAATTGTAAAGTGAGTGATAGGTTTAGACATTTTCAACAGAATCGAGATTGAATACATAATTTTAGGAAGAAACAAATATGTAGTCACCAATAGAAATGACATTTGAAAGCATTAGGCAAACTGGAAATGGAAGTTTTTAGTAATCCATATTCAACTTCCATTTAGGATTTGGTACAATCATAAGTGTGACCTTTGCATTTTGTGCCCAGAAAATTATTGTGATAAAATATATATGTAGATCATGTGACATGAGTATTTTTTACACCATTTCTGTGAGCAATATTTGAAGACATATAAATTAGTATTGGGGGTACAAAGTGGTGTACCCTGTGTCTATGAATATAGAGATAATGCATGAATAGAACATACTGTAAATAAATAATATAACTGGTTACACTTTAAATAATGGATTGAATTGTTATCTGAAAATATATAAGAAATCATATATTGACATACAATCATTAATTCCAACCAGTTATATATCTAATTGTAATCTTAGGGTTATTTTTTATCATGAAGTGTGTGTGAGTTTTGCTTCAAAAGTGATTATGGATCGAAAATAATGTGTTTGGAAAGAAGTCTCATGAAATTACCAATCAAGAAATATGGAGGAATCCATGTGTTCTGAAGCAGGAAGTGATTGAAAGTGAAACAAATGCCTATAAATTTGCTAAATTGTGGATGAAATATATATCCTGTGATGTGCATAAACGGATGAAATAGTATGTACCAGTGTTGAATAAAAATGAACGTCAAAATACACATCATGTACCATAGGAATCTACTTGCATTGATGTTAAACTGGGTCAGTTACTGTACAAATATTAGGATTCGCGTGCATCATTCACCGAAGTTAGTTTTCTTTTTTTTTTAAATTTTTATTTATGCTTGTTCAAAACATTACATAGTTCTTGATACATCATATTTGTCACTTTGATTCAAGTGGGTTATGAACTCCCATTTGTACCCCGTATACAGATTGCAGAATCACATCAGTTACACATGCATTGATTCACATATTGCCATACTAGTGTCTGTTGTATTCTGCTGCCTTACCTATCCTCTACTATCCCCCCTCCCCTCCCCTCTCCTACCATCTTCTCTCTCTACCCCCTCTACCTTAATAAATTTCTCCCCATGTATTATTTTTCCCTTTCTTCTCTCTTCCTGTTGTATGTAATTTTGTATAACCCTGAGGGTCTCCTTCCATTTCCATGCAATATCCCTTCTCTCTCCCTTTCCCTCCCACCTCTCATCCCTGTTTTAATGTTAATCTTCTTCTCATCCTCTTCATACCTATTCTGTTCTTAGTTAATCTCCATATATCAAAGAAGACATTTGGCATTTGTTTTTAAGGGATTGGGTAGCTTCATTTAGCATAATCTGCTCTAGCGCCATCCATTTCCCTGCAAATCTATGACTTTTGTCATTTTTTAATGCAGAGCAGTACTCCATTCTGTATAAATGCCACATTTTTTTATCCATTCATCTATTGAAGGGCATATAGGTTGGTTTCACAGTCTTGCTATTGTGAATTGTGCTGCTATGTACATCGATGTAGCAGTGTCCCTGCAGCATGCTCTTTTTAGGTCTTTAGGGAATTGACCGAGAAGGGGAATAGCTGGGTCAAATGGTGGTTTCATTCCCAGCTTTCCAAGAAATCTCCATACTGCTTTCCAAATTGGATGCACCAATTTGCAGTCCCACCAGCAATGTACAAGTGTACCTGTTTCCCCACATTCTCACTAACACTTGTTGTTTGACTTCATAATGGCTGCCAATCTTACTGGAGTGAGATGGTATCTTAGGGTGGTTTTGATTCACCTTTCTCTGACTACTGGAGATGGTGAGCATTTTTTCATGTACTTGTTGATTATATGTCCTCCTCTGAGATGTCCGTTGAGGTCCTCGGCCCATTTGTTGATTGGGTTATTTGTTATCTTATTGTTTGATTTTTTGAGTTCTTTGTATACTCTGGATATTAGGGCTCTATCTGAAGTGTGAGGAGTAAAGATTTGTTCCCAGAATTTAGGCTCCCTATTGACCTCTCTTATTGTTTCTTTTGCTGAGAAACAACTTTTTACTTTGAGTAAGTCCAATGTGTTGATTCTAGTTATTAACTCTTGTGCTATGGATGTCCTATTGAGGAATTTGAAGCCCGACCCCACAGTATGTAGATCGTAGCCAACTTTTTCTTCTATCAGACGCCATGTCTCTGATTTGATATCAAGGTCCTTGATCCATTTTGAGTGAACTTTTGTGCATGCAAGAGAAAGGGATTCAGTTTCATTTTGTTACATATGGATTTACAGTTTTCCCAGAACCATTTGTTGAAGATGCTATCCTTCCTCCATTGATGCTTTTAGCTCCTTTATCAAATAGAAGATTGTTGTAGCATTGTGGATTAATCTCTGTGTCCTCCATTCTGTACCTTTGGTAGACCTGCCTGTTTTGGTACCAGTACCATGCTGTCATTGTTATTATTGCTCTGAAATTTAGTTTGAAATCTGGTATCGCTATACCGCCTGATTCACACTTCCTGGTTAGAATTGCTTTTGATATTCTGGATATTTTATTTTTCCAAATGAATTTCATGATTGCTTTCTCTATTTCTACAAGAAATGCCGTTAGGATTTTGATTGGCATTGCATTAAACCTATAGAGAACTTTTGGGAATATCACCATTTTGATGATGTTAGTTCTCCCTATCCATGAACAGTGTATATTTTTCCATCTTCTAAGATCTTATTCTACTTCTCTTTTTAGGATTCTGTAGTTTGCATTGTATAAATCTTTCACCTCTTTTGTTAGGTTGATTCCCAAGGATTTTATTTTTATTTTTTGAGGATATTGTGAATGGAGTGTTTTTTTTCTCATTTCCGTTTCAGAAGTTTTGTCACTGATATACAGAAATGCCTTTGACTTATGAATGTTGATTTTATATCCTGCCACATTGCTGAAATCATTTCTTAGTTCTAGTAGTTTTTTTTTTTTTTTGTAGACCCTTTTGGGTCTTCTATATATAGAATTATGTCAGCTGCAAGTAGTGATAATTTAAGTTATTCTTTTCCTATTTTCATGCCTTTAATTTCTTTCATCTGTCTAATTGCTCTGGCCAGTGTTTCGAGAACTATATTGAATAGAAGTGGTGGTAGAGGACATCTCTGTCTTGTTCCAGATTTTAGAGGGAATGCTTCAATTTTTCTCCATTCAGAAGAATGCTAGCCTGAGGCTTAACATAGATAGCTTTTACAATGTTGAGGTAAGTTCCTGTTATCTCTAATTTTTCTAATGTTTTGAACATAAAGGGATGCTAAGGGTCTATTGTTCTTATTTATTTTTCGCAGAACCAAGCTTTAGTTTTGTAATTTTTTCAATAGTTTCTTTTGTTTCAATTTTGTTGTTTTCCGCTCTGATTTTAGTTATTTCTTGCCTTCTGCTACATTTGCTGTTGTTTTGCTCTTCCTTTTCTAGGGCTTTGAGATGAAGTGTGAGCTCATTTATTTGTTGTTCTTTCCTATTTTTGAGGAATGACGTCAAGGTGGTGAATTTCCCTCTTAAAACTCCTTTCATTGTGTCCCATAGATTCCGATATGTTGTGTCTGTATTTTCATTTATCTCGAAGAATTTTTTGATTTTCTCATTTATGTCTTCTGTAACACATTAATCATTCAGTAAAATGTTGTTCATTTTCAATGTGATGTAGGATTTTCCCTTCCTTCTTTTTCATTGGTTTCCAGTTTCATTCCATTATAATCAGATAAAATTCATGGTATTATGTCCACCACTTTATATTTATTGAGGGTTGCTCTATGGCATAATATATGGTCTATTTTTTGAGAAGGATCCATGTGCTGCTTAAAAAAAAAGTATATCCACTTGATGATGGTTGATATATTTTATATATGTCAGTTAAGTCTAGGTTATTGATTGTGATATTGAGTTCTATAGTTTCTTTATTCAACTTTTATTTGGAGGATCTGTCCAATGGTGAGAGAGGTGTGTTGAAGTCACCCATAATTATTGTGTTGTGGTCTATTTGATTCTTGAACTTGAGGAGAATTTGTTTTATGAACGTTGCAGCACCATTTAATGGTGCGTAAATATTGATAATTTTTATGTCTTGTTGGTGAATGGTTCCTTTTAACAGTATATAATTTCCTTCATTATCCCTTTTGATTAAATTAGTCATGAAGTCGATTTAATTCGATTTGAGGATGGCCACCCCTGCTTGCTTATGAGGACCGTGTGCATGGTATATTTTTTCCCAACCTTTCACCTTCAGCCTGTGTATGTCTTTTCCATTCAGATATGTCTCCTGGAGGCAACATATTGTTGGATTTGTTTTTTGAATCCAAGTTACAAGCCTATGTTGCTTTATTGGAGAGTTTAATCCATTAGTGTTTAGAGCTACTATTGATATATGGTTTCTACTGCCATCCATGTTTGAATATTTATCGTTTTTTTAAATTTACTTTGTTTCTCCATGATTAGCTTTTCCCCCGCCCTCTGTCATTACTGAGGCACTTCCCACTGATGGTTTTGGTTGTTGTTTTTCATTTCTTCCTCATGTAGTGTTTTGCTCAAGACACTTTGCAATGGTGGTTTTCTTGCTGCAAATTCTTATAGCTTTTCTTTATCATGAAAGATTTTTATTTCGTTGTCATACCTGAAGCTGAATTTTGCTGGATACAGAATTCTTGTTTGGCATCCATTGTCTTTCAATGTTTGAAATACGTTGTACCAGGATCCTCTCACTTTCAGTGTCTGTGATGAAAAATAGGTTGTTAACCATATTGGTTTACCCCTGAATGTAATCTTCCTCCTTTCTCTTGAAGCTTTTAATGTTTTCTCTTTGTTCTGTATATTGGATATCTTCATAACAATGTATCTTGGCGTTGGTCTACTGTGATTTTGTGTGCTCTGTGTCCTGTAAGCATCTTCAATTTGTATATCCGTTTCCTTTTTTATTTCTGGAAAATTTTCTGTAATTATTTCATTCAACAGGTTACTCATTCCCATGGTTTGAATCTCTGTACCTTCCTCTATCCAGATGACTCATAAGTTTGGTTTTTTTATGTTATCCCATATCTCTTGGATGTTTTCCTCGTGATTTTTTACCAGCCTTTCTGTGTTGGCTAGACTCTTTTCAAGATGATATATTTTGTCTTCATTATGTGACATTCTGTCTTCTACTTGGTCCACTCTGTTAGTGATACTCTCAATTGAGTTTTTAATTTGGTTTATCGTTTTCTTCATTTCTAGAATTATTCTTTGAATTTTTATAATCTCTATCTCCTGATAAAGAAGATTAACTTCTTCTTTTATCTGTTTATGTAATTCATTTTCAATGTGTTCTTTCACTGTATTTATTTGCTCTCTCGTATCCTCTTTAAGGTTTCATTCCATCTGTCTAAGGTATTCCTTGAGTTTTTTATATGACCATTTTTCTGATGATTCTAGGTACTCCTGAATATTTAGGTTATCCTTCATTGTTTGTACTCCTTTTCTTTCTTGCTTTTTTATGCTGCTCATGTTACTTCTTGTTTGTTTGAGTGCTGAGTTACTGCTTATTCTTATAAATTTATTTGAAGCTTTGGAGGAAAGATATTAGAAGGGATGGGAAGAAGTCACTAAAGAGAATGAGAATAGGCAGGTAGAATTCAAGGATGAGGGAATAAGAAAATTGAAAAGAAATGAAAAGACAAAAGAAAAAAATAGAAAATAAAGAAAGAAATAATTTTTTTAAAATAATAATGATAATTAAAAATGAAAATTAAAATTTAAAATAATAATAATAATAGTAAAATTTAAAAAATAAAAACATTAAAATAAGTTAAAGAACAACAACAAAAAATGAAAATGAAAGAAAAAAAGTAAAAATAAAATAATAATAATAATAATACATGCAGTCATAGAGTTCAATTAACTTCTCTTCCAGTAGGTGGAGCTGTGCTCACTGGGCCAAGCTTCTCCTCTCAATAGGTGGGAACCAATCACTGTGCAGCAGCTCTTCCTCCCAGACTGGGCGGGTCTCCAATCCTGATTGCCTAGGACCTTCTCTAGTGTTTCCTCAAGCCAGGCTCCGCTCAACTGTGACACTCACCACAATACTTGCTACACGTCAGGTCTCTGTTCCTGGTAGTCCTGTTTTCATCAACGCCTGCCACTCTCTCCCTGTTTGCCTCCCTCAGACCCTAAGTTTGAAGAGCTTGGGGCTGGGAACCCCCAGCGAATTTGCTTGCTCTCTGGTATCCATGCCCACATTAGCTGGTGTAAGAGACCTCAGTTGTCAGCACTGGTGGGAGCGGTAGCCGGGAATTCCATGCCACGAGTCCCACAGCACACATGATTTCCTCGGACTGGCCATCTTTCTCATGGGAGACCTGGGAGGGCCCCTTAAAGGAGAGTTGGAAGGGGCCCTTAATGTTTCCCCGCTGTGTGGAGAGAGATGCATAGGGAATTACACACCTGTCGTACTGGTTTCAATGAAGTTATCTCCTCTGCCCATGACGTCAGTTCTCTTCCATGGTGGTATCCCATGCAAATGGTGACCGTTCATTCCTTTTGCCAGGTGACCAATGCAACGGATGGGTCCTGACTGTGTCTCCGAAGCCCCATTTCAATTAAGTGGCCTTTTACCTCTGTAAATTCAGAAGGGCCGACCAGTCATTTCAGAGGGAATGTTAGTTCTGAGACACAAGAAGCAGGCAAATCTGAGCTTCTATGCAGCTGATCTGGGCTCTGTGTGTTTTCTGAGGGGCCCAGACTGTTCGCACCAGATCCATGTCAGGTCAGCATTGCCTAGTGATTCTGAACAAACAGCATTTAGACAGTTTATGACTCCCTATGCCTGCGCAGCTTAAGAGGTCAGAGACTTGATTTCTCCATGTTCGCCACCATGTTGGATCTCCTATATTGCTACTTTTTAATGTCTGTGCGTGTGCGTGCATATATATATATATATATATATATATATATATATATATATATATACTCTCCAGATTTTTCAAAATATGAAATATATGTGTCTTATTATACGCTCCCTAAATTCATTCATATTCATATATGTGGATTTATAACAAACTTTCCACAAGATTATACTCAGAAATAATCATCCACCTGAAATATATATTTCTTTCCTAGTACTGAAAAGTAACTTCATAGAATGGAGAATACAAACTCTAATATTTCTGCAGATACTTACCCAGTGTAACATCAATGCAAGTAGATTCCTAGGGGACATGATGTGTATTTTGACGTTCATTTCTATTCAACACTGGTACATTACTATTTCTTCAGTTTATGCACATCATAGGATATATATTTCATCCACAAGTTAGAAAACTTATAGGCATTTGTTTAATGATCAGTCACTTCCTGCTTCAGAACACATGTATTCCTCCATGTTTCTTGACTGGTCTTTTCATAAGACTTTTTCCAATCACAATATTTTCATTTTTCATTATCTCTTATGAAGCAAAACTCAAACACCCTTCATGATAAACCATAATCCTAAAATTACCATTAGATGTATAACTGGTTGGAATGAATGATTATATATCAATATAAGATTTCTTATATATTTTTAGATATCAATTCAATTCATTATTTAAAGTGGAACCAGTTAAATTATTTATTCACAGGATGGTCTATTCATGCATTATCTCTATATTCATAGACACAGGGTACACCTCTGTGTACCCCTAACACTAATGTATATGTCTTCAAAATATTGCTCCCAGAAATGGTGGAAGAAATACTCATGTCACCTGATCCACATATATATTTTATCACAGTAAAATTCTGAACAAAAAATGTAAAGGTCACACTTATGATTGTACCGAAGTCTAAAAGGAAAGTGAACATGGATAACTAAAAACATCCATGTGAAGGTTGCCTAATGCTCTCAAATGTCAATCCTATTGGTGACAACATATTTGTTTCTTCCAATGATTATATATTCAAACTAAACCCTGTTGAAAATGTCTAATCCTATAACTCACTTTATACTTTGCCTGATTTCATAATGTCTCTATTGATACCTGCTTTCCTACTTATTTTCCCCAGTTCATCGTTGTGACTGACTCTTCACATGTGCTGAAATTTTCATTCATTCTCTAACAGAAACCCTATTGCTAAAGAACTTTTGGTCCAAATCCTATACTCACTCTTCTTCCTAAACCTACCGACTATCTTCCTAATCCTACCGACTATCCATTTTGACTGGATGTTCTCTTCTACATTAAATCTACCAAGGTACAAGGTCCTGTGCTTCAAATCATACCTAGATTTCTGTTTCCATACTGATATTTCACCTCTATATTCTTGTAATTATTGCACGTTCTCAATACCATTATTCATCACCCAGAATGATTCCTAACCCAAATTGAACCTGTTATTAACCCTAAACATACACTGTTCCCTAAATCTCATTTTACAGAAGAGCAGCAACAGAGTTGTTCTTAAAATACAGTGAATTAGGGGACCTTCCACCTGCTGAAAACCTCAAAGGTCCATGCAGAAATGATACCTGGAGAAGTTGTAGGGAGGTATGAAAGACCTGAGAGAGCAAAAGTCCTATTCCAAGTCAAACAACCTGGTCAGGATAAAGGGATGTGTCCGAATCAGCATCTCTCTACTTATTTTAGAGAAGATGGACTAAACCAGACCTGTGTGGAGAGCTGTTCCCAGGTGTCTATGGTTGATATACCATTCTAACTTGTGAAAGTGTTCCAGGAAGTAGGAGCAGCCTCCATCTCATGGGACCCTTGGAAGCAAGTGTTAGGACAAAGTGGTTGCCAAGGCAGTGGCCTCATTCAGTTCCAAAGAAAGTGACATACCTCATTTCCTTGGTGATGGAACACTCTGAAATTGCTATCCAAGAACCAAGACACAGAGAGGCAATCCCAGTCCATGTCCCTGTGGGCTCACTTGATTGGAGTTTCCAAGGACAGAGTCAGTCTTTCTTGGTACCTCCTGATGTGAGTATAGCCAAATACCAGGAGAGCTCTGAAGAGATAATTTTCCTGTGAAAGCAGGTAGTAACTGGCCACTTTTTCCTGACAACTTCACAGAGTTGGTCAAGGAAACCAGATCTGATAGAGGACACGCCATTTTGGGGGAACATAATATGGCCCACCAATCAGAGTTAACTCCGGATAGTCACAGACCTACTTGAGGGAAGGAGGTGCATTTGTGAGTGTGGGTTTGTTGTTTTGTCTCATGTTCAGAGAATAGGTACGAAAGGCGGTTTGTTTGATTTGAAGTGAACTGTTTCTAGTAAGTCGTTTGACAAGATGAGTGTTTCTATGTCTGTGTATCCCACTGTGTCCGCGGTTGTAGACATGAGAAAAGAGAATGCAACAATGGATGTGTCCTGTCTAGTAGAAAGCTTCCCATTATGCATCCTGCCTAATTTATGAATAGAGTGCGGCTTGCCTTATGGATGGGCAATACCTACTACCTTCCTAAGTCTCTGTTTTCTTCTGAATTCTGGCCACTCTCCAGAATAGGCTCATGGTTTTGTGTCCAATATATGTAACAACTCCAAGGTCTGTGACATGGCCATGTACAGGATAGCTGAAGGGAATGGCCAGCATCTCAGAAAACTCAGATATCAATGTGACCAGGAAAGTCTCAGTGGATATACCCTGCTTTTGGCCTTTTGCTTACCTATTGTTCTGTTGCCCTGAATATCAGGAAGGTCTTTGCCTCAGGCCACCCCTTTGTGAAGCCTGAAGAAAACAGTTTTCAAATGGAAATGAATGGGCATCACTTGTGGCTCTTTCTTAATTGCTTTGGAAAGGGATGTGTCTGAATTAGCCTCTTGGCCTTGTATGTGGCTGTGACTTTGATTCTCAGCAGCTGATGGATCTAAAGAATGATCCCATGTGTGCATCCAAAACCATAATTGCCAAAAGATGAGTCATTGTGGATGAAGTCTCTCGTCTTCCTCTGTTAGGTTCCTGACTTCCATCAAGTGAGAATTGGTATTCCTTGGGTCAAATGAGTTCTTCAAATCACTGCAGAGGTGCTTAGGTTTTTTCATGACTCCAAATCACATAAAGAATATATAATTGAAAGTCAGTAGGCCACAAATTGGAGAAACAGAGCAGTATTAACGGGAGGCTTATTTGATCACTCCTGGTTCACAGGAAGGGTGTCCAGGCCAACATGACTTTAGGAAAATGAGGGGCAAGGGAGTTTATTTGGACACTGTCTTTGGGTGAGCCATTCATGGAGACCTTCAGCCAGAGGTTACGATGAGTGACTATATGGAAGAAGATGAGGACCTTGTTTGAGTGTTTTGGTTTTAATTGTGGTCATTTGTGTGGTGGTTGTAAGAAATATCTTGGTCCACCTGGGCTTGAACTCTGGTTGGATTCCCCTTAGAGACTGCGTTCTGGAACTGAACTCAGAGAAGTATTGCCATGAATTGTGTTGGGATATTAGGAGGCCACGCATGAGAGTCGCCCTTGGAAACTGAGATCTAGGCCCAGGGTGGCTTTCCACAGAGCACTGAGAATCTCAGCCAGGATAACACATGATTTTATTCTGAAAGACTTGGCAGCCATAGTTGAGTGTCAAAACACACATGGACCTCACATTGTAGACCTCAATTTACCTGGCTTCATGTGACCTTTTGGCCACTCTTTGGGAAGCCTTGCCTGTGAGAGTTCTCCAGAGCTTTCATTGAAAATGAGCTTCCTCATTATTTAATGGTTTCTGAATGAATTGAAACCCACAGTGCCTCCAACTTCATCCTTAACAATGGCTAGATGAATACCATGTAGTTATTAAAATTTCCATGACCAGGTGGCACTGGAGAACCTTTGAATGTCCTGTTGCTGATCATGAGTATACCAGACAGTGCCTTGATTGACTGGATTTCATGAAAATGTTGTAGAAAAGAGATGTCAGTACGTTTGAGTCTGCTGAGTAGTGGGCCTAGAGCACTGGTGGGCAGGTGTGTGAAAAAACATCAGTAGTAAGGCCATGAGGATCTACCATTGGATTCCAAATGGCTTGTGACTGACATGGTGCAGCCAGCAGATCCTTATTTGTAAAGTCATCTTTTTATATGGAGAGGTTTTAGGGCAATGTTCAGAATAAGGGTCATATGGACAAGGGGGCAATGGGGCAAGCTATGAGGGATAGAAGCCTGGTTGGTGCGTTCTCCTGCACACCCTGACCCACCACACGTGACATAACTCCCTCCAGCACTGTGTCTCAGTTTGGCTCCTTGTATTTTATGAAGCAAATACTAAACTCTCAGTGCAGCAGGAAAAACACCACAAAAAGTGGAGGAGGACAAAATGGCTTCACAGTTCACATGGGGAGACATTTAGTCACCAGTGGTCACTGTTTACCAACAAAGAGAGGATTCAGGCCTCCTGCTTCATGTTAATTGGAAAATAAGAACCCATGTCCTTCAGGTCAAAGTGATGGAGACCCACCTTTGATGTTCTCACTACAAAAGAAGATAAAGCTCCTGAAAACAACCTAAATTTCAAGTGCCCAACCTCAGAGTGAGATTCTCAAAAAGTCCTTAGGCCAGAAGAGCTCCATGTTTGTGGAGTGTTTACCCTGTCCCTTACTTTTAGAAAGTCCTCTACCTCCACCAAAGATGTGAAATCTGGAGCATTTTCCATTCCAGATAGGTATTCACAGATTTTCTAACTCTTCTCCTATAATTGTGTCTTACTTGAGGCGAAAGTAATGTTAAAGCATTGTTCTGGATGAGAGTGGGAAGATTTTTGTGTAGCATATATTTGCATACACATTGGATTCAATTTCCTATTTTCTATTCGAAATACTGAATCCCTGACACTAACACATACCCTATCAGACTCTGAATACTATTTCTAATAGGATGGAGAAAAATAACCCAAACAGAATAGAAATACAAGCAGTTTAGAGGAGTCATGGTGTATATTTGGACTTGCCTTTTGCATGATACAGAGTAGGAGTTAAATCTAGTCAATTTTTTGTTGAAATAGTTCTCCATGTGTTTTTAAAGTTAACAAATTGTGAATTCCTGTCTCCCTTTCTCTGTAGCCCATTCAGCACATATATTTTTATATGGATATATAGAATCATACCTGGTACCACACATACATTCTTGTGAGGTGGATGAGTTGGCAGATACAAATTGTGAGAAGAGATCCCTCCTACTAAACCGTGTTGGAACTGAATATTCAACCAATGGGTGAGCTTCCATGTTCAGTAAAATGAATATTTTTGGATCTGTGGATGATATATATTTTATGATGAATTTTGATTGACATATATGTTGCTATTTGTTTTTTCTGTGTGTGTGTGTGTTTTGTGTCACTCACCTGTTCTGTAAAACAACTTCAGAGAGAGAGGTTAAAAATTCATGCAAAGCTCTGATGGAGGTATCTAATATCTTAGTTTTGGTCTATTTCTTCTTCTAATTGGGTCATTTGTTGTGTCCCATGGACGAGGGCAGTGGTTCCTGTGCCCACCCCTGCAGCAACTCCTATTCCGAATAGGATGGCTAAAGTGAGGGATATATGTTCCCAGTTGAAACGGGTTGTATGCCCCCCTATTTGATCTTCAAATGAACCTGCATCATGATAGAGCACTCTGGGAAACATCTGCACCATTACACAATTAATCACATCTGTTGACCATTTCATGAAAACATAAACAATGTTTAATTATATACAATTATGCTGTTGTAGGGACGGACAAGGCAAGGCACCTAAGATAGCAAAGAAGACAGCGGAACCGTCCTATTTGGTTGCAACCATATTCAGAGGGCATTGCTTCTGTTGTAATCAATTATTCTCCTGAAACTCAAGTATAGGTAGTTTCAGAATTTTGTACCCAACATGTAAGGGAAGGGGCTCAGAAGTTCACAGACTGCAGAAGTTCAAAAAAGCCGTTGTTGTTTCTGTTTTTTCCTCGGTTCTGGGCAAGTTAACTTTTCAAGGACACCTGGGAGGGAAAGAGCTTTTTCCTACCTTTCGTATTTTTTGCCCCTGACAGCTGTTACCATGGAGCCCTGATGGTAACTTCTTTATCATAGAAATATAGCCATTTCTGTAAAGCCCCAGCTCACGGCCAGAGGCCTTGTTCATATATTTTGTGGAAAACAAGTAATGGGGTGTCTAGCATAGAAGTGCTTATTTTTTTAGCCAGTGGCCAAGTAGAACAAGGCAACACTAAAAGAGGAAGTTTATCTACATTGAACTCTTTTATAGGGACTCTTTTGCTGAAAGTCCTAAAGTCAGCCATGGTGAAGACTTCTGTAGAAAGTCAGTTAAGAATTTTCTGTAGGCCTGGTACAGAAGGGGAAGACAGGGAAGGTGGGGCTGACAGCAGCTCCGAGGATCTGAGAATAAGGAAGGAGAGATGTAAAAGAATAATGGGAAAGGGGTTTGGTATTTTCTTAGTAACAAAAACTTGAGCTGCAGAACAGGTAGAGCAGAGGGGAAGACAAGAGTGAGTATCCCAAAATGCATGTGAGGGACTTTAAATTTTTAGTAAACTGTTTTCAGTGATGACAAAGCAACTTTAAAGGCCATTTTCATTACCTCTTTGATAGGAGTCTGAGGGCTCTCCTCTGCTAGTTTCAGCTTTGTGTTAGCTGGTAAGAGGACCTGGTGGGACCCGGTGCGGGCACGGACAGGAGAAGAGAGGAGTGAGTCGGTGGATGAGAACCTGAGTACCTGCTAACTCAGCAACGGGGCGATGGTCTGAGAACCGGGAGAGGTCTGGGTTTTTGATCTAATAATTGGAGGGGAGAAATCAGGTTGCTGAGGTGAGAGTGACAGCAGAGACTCTGGAGCACAAGGTTGAAGGTGAGGATCTATTGGATAAGCATAGTTCAGGATATGAGTGAAGGATGGAAAAGGCCTGCCCATAGGGAAATCTCCTTTCACCCTTTTGAGCACTTGCAGAAGTTAAAAAGGTCACACAGGGCTGGGGATGTGGCTCAATTGTAGCACGCTCGCTTGGCATGCGTGCGGCCCGGGTTTGATCCTCAGCACCACATACAAACAAAGATGTCGTGTCCGCCAAAAACTAAAAAATAAATATTAAAAATTCTCTCTGTCTCTCTGTCTCTCGCCTCTCTCTTTAAAAAAAAATGGTCACGCAGAATTTGAGGATCTAGAGACCCCTCTGGGGGCCATCGGTTTTGGTTATCTAATTGGTAATATGGCCAATGCTGTGTACTGAATTTGATGAGGAGTTTGTGTTCCATCAGGCAGCCCCTGTATGCTCACATCCCCATGACGTACAGAAAAAGTCGGCCAGGCATTCTGGAATTACTAAAAAGGAGTGATGGATTTTTTCTTTCCCCAGGTCCATGATCCTCTTAGTTGTACAAGTCCGATATTTACTGCCATTAGCCCCTTGAACTAGAGACCTTTTATTTGATAGAGGGCCCAATGGGGCCTTAAGCGCTGAGTTTATTGCCCCTGTATCCCCTTCAAAGTTTACTGGGGTCTCCTCCACTTCAAAAGATACGCTGAGCTCAGGGAGGGGATCTGAGCCCCGACTTTCGTAGTCATGCTGAAGAGTCAGAATGGCTGGCTGGCTTGGCTGCCTCTTTCTAGGGCACTCTTGAACCCAGTGCCCTCTTTCTTTACAGTAGGCACATTCATCTGAGGTAGGGGTGGCCTCTGGCGTGGGACCAGGTATCCCTTCCTGTCTCCCTGTTTCTTAATTTCTGGCCCTTTTGTTGTTGTGACCGGGACCTTAGTCAACTCCTTAGTCTGTCTTTTGTTTCTTTTATCGTCCTTTTGCTCCCTTCTCTTCCTCAGTTTCTCTCTTATAGTATACTTTCTCGGCTTCTCTGACTAAATCTCTCAAAGTCATATCTTGTAATCCATCTAAGCATTGTAACTTTCTTTAAATATCCAAGGCAGCATGCCCAATAAAGGCCATTGTGACAGATGCCTTTTGATCCTCTGCATGAGGAACGAAAGGAGTATATCTCCTATATGCCTCCGTAATTCTCTCTAGAAACATAGAGGAAGATTCATCAGGCCCGCAGGCGTGGTAGCCACGTCACCCCAAATGGAGTAGGGAAATAGCAGTGCCGCTGCCCGTGCCCGGATAAGGCCCAGTCACCAGCTGGTGTGGTAGTCACGTCACCCAAATTGTAGTAGGGGCCAAGCAGGCCTCCGCCCACGCCCGCAACAAAAGCAGACCTGTGACTGACCTGCGGAACAGGCACAGCGGCCTGCCACCATGGTAGACATGACACCCCAATTGGAGTAGTGGCAGAGCAGAGCTTTCTCCCGCGCCCAGTACAAGCACAACGGCCAACCGGCGTGGTAGTCACGTCAACCCAATTGGAGTAGGGGCAGAGCAGAGCCTTTGCCCGCACCCAGAACAGGCCCAGCGATCTGCCAGCATGGTAGTCACGACACCCCAATGGCAGTAGGGCCAGAGCAGAGCCACCACCCGCTCCCGCAAGGTAGGCAGCCCTGCAACCGACAGGCGGAAAAAGCCCAGCGGCCTGCAAGCGCAGCAGACACGTCAACCCATTTGGTTCTTTGAAAAAATAAAAAAAATCGACAGAACATTAGCCATGCTAACGAAGACAAGAAGAGAGAGAACTCAAATTACTAGCATATGGGATGAAAAAGACAACATCATAACAGATATTTCAGATATACAGAAGATAATCTGAAATTATTTTTAATCTTTGTACTCTAATAAAATAGAAGACGGTGAAGGCATCGATAAATTTCTTAAGTCATATGATCTGCCCAGATTGAGTCAAGAGGATATAGACAACCTAAACAGACCAATATCAATTGAGGAAATAGAAAAAAACATCAAAACACTACCAAGTAAGAAAAGCCCAGGACCTGATGGGTATATAGCAGAGTTTTACAAAACATTTAAAGAGGAACTAATACCAATACTTTTCAAGTTATTTCAGGAAATTGAAAAAGAGGGAATTCTTCCAAATTCATTCTATGAGGTCAACATCACTCTGATTCCTACACCAGACAAAGACACTTCAAAGAAAGAAAACTACAGACCAATATCTCTAATGAACCTAGAGGCAAAAATCCTCAATTAAATTCTGGCAAATCAGATACAAAAGCATATCAAAAAAATTGTGCACCATGATCAAGTAGGATTCATCCGTGGGATGCAAGGCTGGTTCAATATACGGAAATCAATAAATGTTATTCATCACATCAATAGACTTAAAAATAAGAACCATATAATCATCTCGATAGATGCAGAAAAAGCATTCGACAAAGTACAGCATTCCTTTATGTTCAAAACTCTAGAAAAACTAGGGATAACAGGAACATACCTCAATATTTTAAAAGCAATCTATGCTAAGTCTCAGGCTAGCATCATTCTGAATGCAGAAAAATTGAAGGCATTCCCCCTAAAATATGGAACAAGACAGGGATGCCCTCTTTCACCACTTCTGTTCAACATAGTTCTCGAAACACTGGCCAGAGCAATTAGACAGACAAAAGAAATTAAAGGCATATAAATAGGAAAAGAAGAACTTATATTATCACTATTGCAGATGACATGATTCTATACCTAGCAGACCCAAAAGGGTCTACAAAGAAACTAATAGAGCTAATAAATGAATTCAGCAAAGTGGCAGGATATAAAATCAACACTCATAAATCAAAGACATTAATGAATATCAGTGACAAATCCTCTGAAACGGAAATGAGGACAACCACTCCATTCACAATATACTAAAAAAAAAAAATAATTGGGAATCAACCAAACAAAAGAGGTGCAAGTTTTATACAAGGAAAACTACAGAACCCTAAAGAGAAAAATAGAGGAAGATCTTAGAAGATGTAAAAATGTACCCTGTTCATAGATAGACAGAACTAACATCATCAAAATGGCGATATTACCAAAAGTTCTCTATATGTGTAATGCAATGCAATTCAAAATCCCAACGGCATTTCTTGTAGAAATAGAGAAAGCAATCATGAAATTCATATGGAAAAATAAAAGACCCAGAATAGCAAAAACAACACTAAGCAGGAAGTGAGAATCAGGCCGTATAGCGATACCAGACTTCAAACTATACTACAGAACAATAGTAAAAAAAATAGCATGGTACTGGTACCAAAACAGGTGGGTGGACCAATGGTAAAGAATAAAGGACACAGAAACCAATCCAAAAAAATACAACTCTCTTATATTTGATAAAGGGGCTAAAAGCATGCAATGGATGAATGATAGCATCTTCAACAAATGGTGCTGGGAAAACTGGAAATCCATATGTAACAAAAAGAAACTGAATCCCTTTCTCTTGCCATGCACAAAAGTTAAATCAAAATGGAACAAGGAGCTTGATATCAAATCAAGACATGGTGTTTGATTGAAGACAAAGTTGTCTACGATCTACATACTGTGGGGTCGCCTCCAAATTCCTCAATAGGACACCCATAGCACAAGCGTTAATAACTAGAATCAACACATGGGACTTACTCAAACTAAAAAGTTTTTTCTCAGCAGAAGAAACAGTAAGAGGGGTAAATAGGGAGCCTACATCCTTGTAACAAATCTTTCCTCCTCACACTTCAGATAGAGCACTAATATCCAGAGTATACAAAGAACTCAAAAAATTAGTCAATAAGATAACAAATAACCCAATCAACAAATGGGCCAAGAACCTGAACAGACACTTCTCAGAGGAGGACATACAATCAATCAACAAGTACATGAAAAAATTCTCACCATCTCCAGCAGTCAGAGAAATGTGAATCAAAACCACCCTAAGATACCATCTCACTCCAGTAAGTTTGGCAGCCATTATGAAGTCAAACAACAACAAGTGCTGGCGAGGATCTGGGGAAACAGGTACACTTGTACATTGCTGGTGGGACTGCAAATTGGTGCAGCCAAATGGGAAAGCAGTATGGAGATTTCTTGGAAAGCTGGGAACAGAACCACCATTTGACCCAGTTATTCCCCTTCTCGGTCTAAAACCTAAAGACCTAAAAAGAGCATGCTACAGGGACACTGCTACATCGATGTTCATAGCAGCACAATTCACAATAGCAAGACTGTGGAACCAACCTAGATGCCCTTCAATAGAAGAATGAATAAAAAAAGTGGCATTTATACACAATGGAGTATTACTGTGCATTAAAAAATGACAAAATCATAGAATTTGCAGGGACATGGATGGCATTAGAACAGATTATGCTAAGTGAAGCTAGCCAATCCCTAAAAAAACAAATGCCAAATGTCTTCTTTGATATAAGGAGAGTAACTGAGAACAGAGTAGGGACGAGGAGCATGAGAAGAAGATTAACATTAAACAGGGATGAGAGGTGGAAGGGAAAGGGAGAGAGAATGGAAACTGCATGGAAATGGAAGGAGAACCTCAGGGTTATACAAAATTACATACAAGAGGAAGTGAGGGGAAAGGGAAAAATAATACAAGGGGGAGAAATTTATTACTGTAGAGGGTGTAGAGAGAGAAGAGAGGAGGAGAGGGGACGGGAGGGGGGATAGTAGAGGATAGGAAAGGCAGCAGAATACAACAGACACTAGTATGGCAATATATGAATCAATGGATGTGTAACTGATGTGATTCTGCAATCTGTAAACGGGGCAAAAATGGGAGTTCATAACCCACATAAATCAAAGTGTGAAATATTATTTATCAAGAATTATGTAATGTTTTGAGCAACCATATATAAAAATTAAAAAAAAAGATAACTAAATTCGGTGAATAATGCACGAGAATCCTAATATTTCTACAGTAACTGACCCAGTTTAAAATCAATGCCAGTAGATTCCTATGGGACATGATGTGTATTTTGACGTTCATTTTTATTCAACAATGGTACATTACTATTTCATGAGTTTATGCACATCATAGGATATATATTTCATCCACAAATTAGCAAATTTATAGGCATTTGATTCAATTTCAATCGCTTCCTGCTTTACAACATATGCATTCCTCTAGGTTTCCTGACTGGTCTATTCATGAGACTTCTTTCCAAACATATTATTTTCGATTTCCATAATCACTTTTGAAACAAAACTCACACACTGTTCATGATAAACCAAAACACTAATATTACCATTAGATGTATAATTGGTGGGAATGAATGATTGTATATCAATATAAGATTTCCTGTAATTTTTAAGATATCAGTTCAATCCATTATTTAAAGTTGGAACAAGTTATATTATTTATTCACTGTATTGTCTATTCGTACTTTATCTCTAAATTCATAGACACAGGGTGCACCTCTTTGTAACCCCAATACTAATTTTACGTCTTGAATATATTGCTTCCAGAAATGGTGGAAGAAATACTCATGTCACCTGATCTACATATACATTTTATCACAGTAGTATTCTGGACAAATAATGTAATGGTCACGGTTATGATTGCACGAAGGACTAAATGGAAAGTGAACATGGATTACTAAAAACATCTATGTCCAGGTTGCCTAATGCTCTCAAATGTCAATCCTATTGGTGACTACATATTTTTTTCTTCCTAATATTATGTATTCAAACTCAACCCTGTTGAAAATGTCTAATCCTATCACTCACTTTATACTTTGCCTGATTTCGTAATGTTTCTATTGATATCTGCTTTTCTACATTTTTTCCCAGCTCATCATAGTGACTGACTCTTCATATGTGCTGACTTTAACAATCACTCTGTAACTGAAACCCTATTGTTAAAGAACTTTTGTTCCAAATGGTATACTCACACTTCTTCTTAAACGTACTATCTTCCTATTTCTATCAACTATCCCTTTTTGACTGGATGTTCTCTTCTACATTCAATCATTATAGTAAATGTCCGGCGAGCTTCACAGGAGGAAACCACCAACAGACTATCTCATGCAACAGCAAAGGGTTTATTGAGTGTCCAGCATGCTGGTGCTCAGAGCTCACTTGAATAGAGCAGATAGCCCTGAGAATAGCTTAAGTAGAGCTTATATACATTACCTGGAGAGGGCAGGGAGGAAAGTTTATTGATGGATCGGGGTGAGTGGGCGATTTGCGTGCAACTGGGTGAGGGAGCACATTCTGCAGTTGGGCAGTTGGGGACAGCACATACTGGGAACAAGATTTGCAAGCATTTCTCAAGATTTCAACAGTGTTTTGTTAAGCATACAGAAAAACAGGAAGTGACAAGTACCTATTTTACTAACCTTTTATTCCCCACTTCTTCTTCTGGCTACTTTTAATCATAAAAATGATCATTGGGGGGGTGTCACATTCTATGTATACTAGTAGGGTATTACCATAAGTTTAACTCGTCCAATTTGAGTCTGGAGAGAAGAAATTACACGGATGAGAAAAATGAGGGTTTAATAGTTAGCAATAACATGAGGATTACTATTGGACCGGCCAGGGTTGATAAAAACGTAGTTAACCAGGAAGACTGTGTGAACCAAGACTCAAACCACCTTTTTTGGGCCTCTCTGTCTCGTTGATGCTTTTCAAGGCATCTTTTTAATTTACTCTTAGATTTTATTACAAGTCCAGTATGCTCGGCATACAAACAACTTTCTTTTCTCAATGTAGCACAAAGCCCCCTTCTCTCATGACGAGGAGGTCCAACCCTCGAGTGGTCTGAAAAACAACTTCAGAGAGAGAGGTAAAAGACTCATGCAAAGCTCTGATGGAGGTTTCTAATATCTTAGTTTTGGTCTATTGCTGTCATTTGTTGGGTCATTTGTTGAGTCCCTTGGACAAAGGCAGTGGTTCCCGTGGCCACCAGTGCAGCAATTTTTATTCCTAATAGGATGGCTACATTGAGAGATATATATTTTCAGTGGAACCGGGTTGAATGCCCCCCTATTTGATCTTCAAATGAATCTGCGTCGTGATAGAGCACTCTGGGAAACATCTGCACGATTACACAATTAATCACATCTGTTGACCATTTCATGAAAACATTAACAATGTTTAAGTATATAGAATCATGCTGTAGTAGGGAAGGACAAGGAAACGCACCTAAGATAGCACTGAAGACAGGGAAACAGTCCTATTTGGTTGCAACCAGATTCAGAGGGCATTGATTCTGTTGTAATCAACTAATCCTCTGAAACCCAAGTTTAGGTAGTTTCAGAATTTTGTACCCAACATGTAAGGGAAGGGGCTCAGAAGTTCACAGTCTGCAGAAGTTGAAAAAAGCAGTTTTTGTTTCTGTTTTTTCCTCGGTTCTGGGCAAGTTAACTTTTCAAGGACACCTGGAAGGGAAAGAGCTTTTTCTTCCCTTTCTTATTTTCCCATTGCCAGCTGTTACTACGGAGCCCAGTTGCTAACTTCGTTAACTTAGAAATGTAGCCATCTCTGTGAAGCCCCACGTCAAGGCCAGAGGCCTTGTTCACATATTTTTGTGAAAAACTAGTAAGGGGGTGTCTGGATTAGGAGTGCTGATTTTTTTAGCCAGTGGCCAAGTAGAACAGGGCAACATGAAAATAGGAAGTTTAACTACATTGAACTTTTTTATAGGGACTCTTTTGCTGAAAGTCCTAAAGTCAGCCATGGTGAAGACTTCTGGAGAAGGTCAGTTAAAGACTTTTCTGTGGGCCTGGTATAGAGGGGAAAGACGGAGAAGGTGGGGCTGAGAGCAGCTCCGAGGATCTGAGAATGAGAAAAGAGAGATGTAAAAAAATAATGGGAAAGTGGTTTGGAATTTTCCTAGAAACAAATATTTGAGCAGTAGAACAGGTCAAGCAGAGGGGAAGATGGTAGTGAGTATCCCAAAACGCAGAGGGACTTTAAATTTGTAGTAAACTATTTTCAGTGATGACAAAGCAACTTTAAAGGCCATTTTCATTACATCTTGGATAGAGGTCTGAGGGCTCTCCTCAGCTGGTTTGAGCTTTGGGTTAGTTGGTAAGAGGACCTGGTGGGACCCAGTGCCGGCACTGTCAACAGAAGAGAGGAGTGAGTGGGTGGAGGGGTACCTCAGTACCTGCTACCTCAGCAAGGGGGCAATGGTCCGAGAACCAGCAGAGGTTTGGGTTTTTGATCTAATAATTGTAGTGGAGAAATCAGGTTGCTGAGGTGGGAGTGACAGCAGAGACTCTGGAACAGAAGGCTGAAGGTGAGGATCTATTGGATAAGCATAGTTCAGGATGTGAGCGAAGAAGGGAAAAGGCCTCCACATAGTGGAATCTCCTTTCACCCTTTTGAGCACTAGCAGATGTTAAAAAGGTCATGCAGGATTTGAGGATCTAGAATCCCCTCTGGTGGCCATCAGTTTTTGTTATCTATGGCCAATGCTGTCTATGAATTTAATGCAGGGTTTGGGTTCCATCAGGAAGCCCCTGTACGCTAACATCCCCATGACTTACAGAAGAAGTCGGCTTTTCCCCCACACAGCCATGGCTGTTTTTGGCTTTGACAGTCGGCCGGGTAAACACAGTAATCTAGGCTAGCCAACCTGCATCTGGCTCGTGTGTCCCTACATCCATAATATTTGTTTCCATTATCTATGGTAAGGAAGGGATTTAATGGAATTTTAGTGGGATCCTCTTCATCAGGGATATCCCATTAGGAAAGACCTATAGCCAGCTGACAAATGTCTGGGTGGAGAGATGGTCAACAGGTCCCTAAGTGGGCTGCATGCAAGATAGATTATACTTCTTTTCCAGTAGAATTTGTGATCAGCCATCGCTGCTGAACGGGCTGATGAGGGTTAGGACTACTTGTGGCCAAGGGGAGAGTCTATAGGCTTATCCACACGGTGAATATGCAATTTGAAAGTGTTACCAGTCTTTTCCAATTTCCAGCCAGAGTGTGGACAGGGCGCAGGCTTGAGATGAGAGGCATGGATCCAGGAAGTGATTCCGTTTACCTTTACCACTATAGATGTTATAAGTAGCACCTGGTATGGTTCTTTCCAGTGGGGTTCCAGGGATGACACCTGATATCATCTTACGTAGATGAAGTCTCTTACTTGATATCGATGTGGAGTCCCCTCGTCCCCAGTTTGGTAGGGAGTGGCCAGCTGTTTCCACAGGTATCACTGAGATCTTTCAAGAGCTTTAAGTCTGTCAAACAAGGGGGTGTGAAAGGGATCGTTAGGTCTTAGAGTTGGGCTTTGGTCCGTTACTGGAAGAGAGGCACCCTAGATATTCACAGGGGGTGTGGTTACTCAAAGAAACAGAGGGCATATTTCTTGCACGAAACATTGTATAAGGCATGAGCATAGTCCAATCATTTATGCTGGTCTCTAAGCTTAATTTCGTTGAGGTCTCTTTAATGGTTCTATTTATTCTTTCTACCTGTCCTGAACTCTAGGGTCTGTAAGCACAATTAAACTTCCAATGAATCCCCAGGTTCCTGGCTAACCCCTGACTTACTTGGGCCATGAACGCCGGTGCATTATCAGACCGTATTACCTTTGGCAGGCCGTATCTTTGAAAAATGTCTTTCAGGATCTGCTTGACCACCATTAGCACTGTTTCTTTTTTTTTCTTTTAGTGGGGAAGGCTTCAATCCATCCTAAAAATGTATCTACAAAGACTAGAAGATATTTATGTCCATACCTTGCTGGCTTAATTTCAGTAAAGTCAACTTCCCAGAATTGTCCTGGTCTGGTTCCTCGTAGGTGCTTTCCTGCAGGAAGCTTGGAAGGGTAAGAATTTACCAATTGATGGACTCGACAGGCTTTTTTTACCCATTCAGTTATTTCTTTTTGCTGTGAGTCAGTTAGTGGAAAACTCTGTTCTTGATACTTCAGGAATACCTGCAGTTTCTTTGAACCAAGGTGAGTGAGTTGATGTGCATTTTCTACTGACGTATTTAGAGCTGTGACTATAGGAGTTTTTACTGAAGGATTTAGAAATTCCACTTGGGGGCCTTCAGGGTTAAAAGTTATTTTGGACCGGAACTTGGTGAGCAGATCTCTGCCCATCAATGGGTCTAGGAATTCTGGGATTACTAGGAAGGAGTGATGGATTTTTCCTTTCCCCAGTTCCATGATCCTCTTAGTTGTCCAAGCCCGATATTTACTGTCATTAGCCCCTTGAACTAGAGACCTTTTATTTGATAGAGGGCCCAATGTGACATTAGGGGTGAGTATATTGCCCCTTTATCCACTTCAAAGATTACTGGGGTCCCCTCCACTTCAAAAGTTACCCTGAACTCGGGGAGGGGATCTGAGCCCCGACTTTCATACTCATCCTCCAGAGTCAGAATGGCTGACTGGCGTGGCTGTCCCTTTCTAGCGCACTCTTTGGCCCAGTGTCCTTTTTTTTACAGTTGGTACATTGATCTGAGGCCAGGGGTGGCCTCTGGCATGGGAACAGGTATCCCTTCCTGTCTCCCTGTTTCTTAATTTCTGGCCCTTTTGTTGTTGTGACCAGGACCTTAGTCAACGCCTTAGTCTGTCTTTTGTTTCTTTTATCCTCACTTTGCTTCTTTCTCTTCCTCAGTTTCTCTCTTAAGGTATATTTTCTTGGCTTCTCTGACTAAATCTCTCAAAGTCATATCTTGTAATCCATCTAAGCATTGTGACTTTCTTTTAATATCCAGGGCAGCTTGCCCAATAAAGGCCATCATGACAGATGCCTTTTGATCCTCTGCCTGTGGATCGAAAGGAGTATATCTCCTACATGCCTCCATAATTCTCTCTAGAAACATAGAGGGAGATTCATCAGGCCTTTGAATAATCTCTATTACCTTGGCCAAATTAGTTGGTCGCCTAGTGGCCACTTGGAGGCCCACTATTAGAACCTGGTGATAAGTGGACAGATGCTTTCTAACTTCAATGTTGTTGGTGTCCCAGTTGGGTTGTTTCAAGGGAAAACCAGCTTTGATTAAGTTGGGAAGATGTGTCCGTCTCCAATCTGGTCGGAGGACATTTTTTTATAGCTTCCAGGAAGATTCTCTTTTGTTCCTCTGTCGTGAAGAGAGTCCCTAGGAATTGTTGACAGTCATCCCAAGTAGGCAGGTGTGAAAACATCAATGACTCAACCAGACCTGTGAGCCCGATGGGGTCCTCGGAAAAAGGGGGATTGTTATTTTTCCAGTTATATAGGTCGGAAGAGGAGAAAGGCCAATATTTGTAGGCTTGCATTTTCCCCCCATGGCCTTCGTCAATCAATGGTCCATAGGGACATAGGGGGAGCATCACAGGAGGTCCAGGGTTTTCAATCATTCGCCACCATCAAGTTCCCTTAGCTGGGCTAGCTTCCTCCTGCAGAGGAGGGGCTGTGTGTGCTGCGGGGGAGTTATCTGGAGGGCGCTGGGCCAGCTTAGATTCCTCCAATGGTAGAGAGGCTGAGTCAGCTGCAGGAGAATCACTTAGAGGGTGTTGGTGGTTGGGGGACGAGGGCAGGGTATAATAAGGGGGAAGAGAGTACAGTAGAGTCAAATCTTGTGACTCAGGGATTACAAAGGGTGGAGGAGGAGGAGGAGCAGAGGGTTTGAGAGATCATGGGGGAAGGAGTAGGAGCAGGGGAAGGGACAAAGAAAGGCTTCACCCATTGAGGAGGAGATTTGCAGAGGTCCTGCAAAGTTAAGATATATGGCTGTTGATCCGGATGGCTATGTGTGCCTGGGTGAAAGACAATATCTCTGACTTCTTAAATTAGTGGGAAATAGAAAGATCCTTCTATGGGCCATCCAAATTCAAAGGTGGGCCATTCTGAGGCACAGAGATTCCGAAAGGTCCAACGTTTTACTAAAAAAGAAAGATTCTGAGCCCTTAAGCGGACTTTGGTCCAGTGATCAAGGGTCAGGGACAGGGGCATTGAAGTGCTGTGTCCCATAATGAAAGATACACAAAGAGTGAATGCAAGACACACGACACAGACAAGACAAGACAATAAAGACATTCAATGGACATCCAAAACTGAGACCAGGACTGAGTAGCCAGCAAAACCCAATGGTTTGGCAATTCCGAATCCGATACAAAATATTACTGAGTCGAGGAGACTATTGTTCCTCGATTTCCCGAGTCTTTGGGAAGTCCCCCAGGGACGTGGCCTGCGGCTCTGTGACACGTCTGTCAGCCACCATCGGAGAGAACTCACGCTCTTCATCGACAGCCATTTTGCCAAGCCCTAACCTTAACACTGAAACAAGAAAGAGGGGCCTTTCTTAACCCGAGAGGAACCCGTTAAGGTCTTTTGTCCGCCGCTGCCAAAACTCGATGGAATCTCCATATGTAAAGGTCGGGCGAGCATGGAAGGAAGAGACCACTAACAGACTGTCTTATCCAACAGCAAAGGGTTTATTCTGGGTCCAGCATGCTGGGGCTCGGAGCTCACTTGAATAGATCAGAGAGCCCTGAGAACAGTTTAAGCAGAACATATATATTTTGCTTGGAGAGGGCAGGGAGGGAAGTTTACTGATGGTTCAGGGCGAGTGGTCGGTTTGCGTGCAACCGGGTGAGGGAGTACATTCTACACTTTGGCACTTGGGGACAGCACATTCTGGGAACAAGATTAGCAAACAGTTCTCAAGATTTTAACAGTGTTTTGTCAAGCATACAGAAAAACAAGAAGTGACAAGTACCTATTTTATTAACCTTTCACTACCGACTATCCTTTTTGACTGAATGTTCTCTTCTACATTCTATGATCCAAAGTACAAGGTCTTATGCCATTGTATATCAATTTATTCAAAGCTAAGTATCCCAATCAAGGGCCCAGTGCCCTTCTGGGCTTCAAATGTTACTTAGATTTCTGTTTTTATACATATATTTCACCTATATATTTTTATACATATTGCAGGTTCCCAATACCATTATTTATTCAGCATAATGATTCCTAACCCAAATCAAACATGTTATTAACCCTAACCATACATGGTTCCCTCAATCTAACGTTACAGAAGAGCAGGGACAGAGTTGGTCTTACAATACAGGAGTATAGGGAATCTTCCACCTGCTGATAACCTCAAAGGTCCATGCAGATATAATCTCTGGAGAAGATGTAGGCAACTCTGAAAGACCTGAGAGTGCAAAAGTCATCTTCCATGGAAAACAACCTGGTCAGGGTGAAGTGTTCTGTCTGAATCAGCCTCTCCATTCTTAATGTAGAGAAGATAGACCAAATGAGACCTGTGTGGAGAGCTGCTCCTGGGTGCCTATGGGTGATATACCATTCTAACTTGTGAAAGTGTCACAGGAAGCAGGGGCAGCCTCCATCTCATGGGAAGCTTGGAAGCAACTCTTAGGACAGATTGGTTGCCAAGGCAGTGAACTCATTCAGTTTCTCACGGAAGTGACCTCACCTCACTTCCTTGGTGATGGAACTCTGTGAACTTGTGATCCAGGAAGCCAGTCAAACATTGACAGTCAAAGTCCCAGTCTCAGTGGTTATACTTTTTGAATTTCCCAACGACAGAGTCAGTCTTTCTTGGTACCTACTAATGTTAGGATGGCCAAATGGCAGGAAAACTCTGAAGAGGGGCCTTTCCTGAGAAAACAGGTAGTGGCTCACCGCTGGCTCCTGACAACTTCAGAGAGTTGGCAAAGGACACAAAATCTGAGACAGGACAGACCATTTCGGGGGAACGTAGAATGGCCCACAGAGGACACTCCAAATAGTCACAACCTACTTGGAGGAAAGAGGTGCCTTTGTGGGTGTGGGTGTGGGTTTGTGGTTTTGGCTCATGTTCTGAGAAGAGGTAGGAAATGAGGTTTGTTTGGTTTGGGGTGAATTGTTTCTAGTAAGTCATTTGACATGCGAGTGTTTCTGTGTCGCTGTATCCCGCTGTGTCCGTTATTGTAGATATTAGAAAAGAGAAAGCATCAATGGATGTGTCCTGTCTTTTAGAAAGCTTACCAGCATTCATGCTGCCCAATTTATAAATGGAATGCGGCTTGCCATAATGATGGACAACACCTACGATCTTCCTTAGTTCCTGTTTTCTTCCTGAAATCTGGCCACTCTCCATAATAGGCTCATGGTTTTGTATCCAAGATATGTACCACCTCCATGCTCTGTGACATGGCCATGTACTGAATAACTGAAGTGAATTGCGAGCATCTCAGAAAACTCACATACCTGTTTAACCTGTAAAGTCTCATTGGAGAAACCCTGCTTTGGGCCTTTTACTTACCTATTGTTGTGTTTCCCTGAATGTCAGGAAGGTCTTTGCCTCAGGGCAACGCTTTGCGAAGTCTAAAGAAAACCTTTTTCAAATAAAAAAGAATGGGCATCAGCTGTGGCTCTTTGCTTAATTGCTTTGCAAAGAGATGTGTATGAATCAGCGTCTTGGCCCTGTGTTAGGCTGTAGCTTAGATTCTCAGCAACTGATGGATCTAAAGAAAGATCCCATGTGTGCATCCAAAACCAAAATAGCAAAAGAGCAGTCATTGTGGATGAAGTCTTTCGCCTTCCTCTGTAAGGTTTCTGACATCAATCAAGTGAGAATAGGGATCCTTTAGGTCAAATGAGTTCTTCAGTTCCCTGCAGAGGCTAGCCCATAGGTGGTTGGGTTTTCTCATGACTCCAATTCATATAAAGAATTTAAACCCCACAGTCAGTAGTTCTCAAATTTGAGAAGTGGATCAGTATTAACGGCAGGCCTATTTGATCACTCCTGGTTCACAGGAAGGGTGTCCAGGTCACGCAGAATTTAGGTAAATGAGGGGCAAGAAAGCATATTTTGGACACTCTCTTGGGCTGCATTCCTCATGAAAATCTCCAGTCAGAGGTTATGATGAGTGTCTATATGGAAGAAGATGAGGGCCATGTGGGAGTGTTTTGGATTTAATTGTGGTTATTTTTGTGGCAGTTGACTGAGTCCACATGGGTTTGAACTCTGGTGTGATTCCCCTTAGAGGCTGAGTACAGGAACTGAATGTAGAGAAGTATTGCCATGAATTGTGATGGGATTTTAGAAGACCAAGCATGAGAGTCACCCTTGGAAACTGAGATCTAGGCCCAGGGTGGCTTTCCAGAGACCACTGGGAATCTCAGGCTTGATATCACATGATTTTATTCTTAACGACTTGGCAGTCTTAGTTGAGAGTCAAAACACACATGGACGTTACATTGTAGACCTCAATGGGCCTGGATTTATGTGACACTTTGGCCAATCTTTGGGAAACCTTGCCAGTGAGAGTTCTCCAGAACTTCATTTGAAATGACCTTCCACAACATTTAACGGTCCCTGAATGAATTGAAACCCACATGCTGCCAACTTCATCCTTGAAAAATTGCTAGATAAATACCATGAAATTTTTGAAATTCCCATGACCAGATGGCACTAGAGAAACTTTGGTTGTCCTGTTGCTGAACATGATTATTCAGGACAGTGACTTGATTGACTGAGTTTCATGAAAATGGTGTATAACAGAGATTCCAGGAAGTTGGACCCTGCAGAGTAGTGGGCCTAGTGCAGTGAAGGGCAGGTGTGTGATAAAAAAAATCTGTGGTGGGGCCATGGGGATCTGCCATTGTTTTCCAATTGGCTTGTGACTGACATGGTGCAGCCAGCAGACGCTTCTATGTAAAGGTATCTTTTTATTTGGAGAGGTTTCAGGCCAATGTTCAGAATCCGGTTGCTATGGTCAAGGAGGCAAGCTATGTGGAAGAGAAGCCTGGTTGGTACATTCTTCTGCAGGCCCTGACCCACCACAGGTGACAGAACTCCCTCTAGCACTGTGTCCCAGGTGAATTCCTTGTATTTCTTGAAGCAAATACGAAACTCCCAGTGCAGTAGCAAGAAACACCAGGAAAACTGGAGGATGACCAAATGGCTTCAGAGTCCACAAGAGTAGACAATTAGTCCCCAGTGGCCACAGTTTACCTACAAACAGAAAATTAAAGACAGCTTCCTCATGTTTATTGGAAAATAAGAAATCATGTATTCCAGGTCACATAGAAGCATACCCAGATTTGATTGTCTCACTACAAAGGAAGCTAAATCTCCTGACTACAACACATATTTCAAGTGCCCAACCTCAGCGGCAGTTCCTCAAGAAGTCTTTAGTCCAGCAGAGCTCCATGTTTGTGGAGTGTTTACCCTGTCCCTTACTTTTGGAATCTCCTCTACCACCTCCAAGTTTGTGAACTCGTGAGCATATTTGATTCCAGATATGTATTCACAGATTTTCTAACTCTTCTCCTCTAATTGTTTCTAACTTGGGGCCAAGGTAATCTCAAGGCATTGTTATGCATGAGAGTGGGAAGATACTTTTCTAGCATATATTTGCATAAACATTGGAATCATTTTCCGAATTTTCATTCGAAATACTGAATCTCTGACACAAACCCATGCCAACTAGACTCTGACTACTAATTCTAATATGATGGAGAAAATTAACCCAAACAGAATAGAAATACAAGCAGTTCAGAGGACGAATGGTGTATCATTGGAATTGCCTTTTGCTTTATATAGGGTAGGAGTTATAAATCTAGTCAATTTTTTGTTGAAATGGTTCTCCATGTGTTTTTCAAGTTAACAAATATGTGAATTCCTGTCTACCTTTCTCTGTATCCTATTCAGCGCATGTATTTTTATATGCACATATAGAATCCTACCTGGTACCACACGTACATTCTTGTGAGGTGGCTCACTTGGCAGACACAAATTGTGAAAAGAGATCACTCCTACTAAACGCTGTTGAAACTGAAAATTCAAACTATTGATGAGCTTCCTAGTACAATAAAATTATACATGAATCCATGTTCAGTAAAACGAATTTATCTGGATCTGTGGATGACATATATTTCGTGGTGAATTTCAATTGGCTTATATTGCTACTTTTTAATGTCTGTTTGTGTGTGTGCCTGTGTGTGTGTGTGTGTGTGTGTTTATATATATATATACACACACACTCTACAGATTTTTCAAAATATGAAATATATGTGTCTTATTATACACTCCGTAAATTCATTCATATTCATGTATGTGGATTAATAATCAACTTTTCACAAGATTATTCTGAGAAATATTCATCCACCTGAACTACATATTTGATTCCTAGTACTGAAAACTAACAGTAAATGGTGCATACAAATCCTAATATCTCTGCAGTAACTGACACAGTTTTATATCAATGCAAGTAGATTCCTATGGGACGTGATGTGTATTTTGTCTTTCATTTTTAATCAATACTGGTACATTACTTTTTCTTCAGTTAATGCACATGGTAGGATATATATTTAATCCACTAGTTCAGAAATTTATAGGCATTTTGTCTTACTTTCCATCACTTCCTAATTCAGAAAACATGTTTTCCACAGGGTTTCTTGACTGGTCTTTTCATGAGACTTCTTTCACAAAATGCAAAGGTCACACTTATGTTTGTACCGAAGTCTAAATGGAAAGTGAGTATGGATTACTAAAAACATCTATGTCCAGGTTGCCTAATGCTATCAAATGTCAATCCTATTGGTGACTACATATTTGTTTCTTCCTAAGATTATATATTCAACCTCAACACTGTTGAAAATGCCTGATCCTATCACTTACTTTATACTTTGCCTGATTTCCTAATGTCTCTATTGATATATGGTTTCCTACATATTTTCCAGAGTTCATCAATGTGACTGGCTCTTCACATGTACTGATATTTACATTCATTCTCTCCCCGAAACCCTACTGTTAAAGAACGTTTTGTTCAAATCCTATACTCACTCTGCTTTCTAAACCTACTGAATATCTTCCTAATCCTACTGACTATCCTTTTGACTGGATGTTCTTTTCGACATTCAATCATCCAAGGTACAAGGTCCTATGCCATTGTATATCAATTTATCTGAGACATCTGTGCAGAATATAATTCAAAGCTGAGTATCCCAATCAAGGGCCCAATGCACTTCTGGGTTTCAAATCTTACCTAGATTTCAGTGTTCATACTTATATTTCACCTATATATTCTTGTAAATATCGCAGGTTCCCAAAACCATTATTCATCGCACAGAATGATTCCTAACCCAAATCAAACCTGTTATTAACCCTAAGCATACACTGTTCCATCAATCTATCTTTACAATAGAGCAGGGACAGAGTTGGTCTTACAATACAGGAATTTAGGGTATCTTCCACCTGCTGAAACCTCAAAGGTCCATGCAGAAATGATCCCTGGAGAAGACTTAGGCAGCTATGAAGGACCTGAGAGCGCAAAATCATCTTCCATGGCAAAAAAACCGGTCAGGATGAAGTATTGTGTCTGAATCAGTCGCTCTGTTCTTAATGTAGAGAAGATGGACAAAACCAGGCCTGTGTGGAGAGCTGTTCCATGGTGCCTGTGGTTGATATACCATTGTAACTTATGACTGAGTCAGAGAAAGTAGGGGCAGCCTCCATCTCATGGGACCTTTGTAAACAACTTTTAGGACAAAGTGGTTGCCAAGGTATTGACCTCATTCAATTCCTGAAGGAAGTGACCTACCTCACTTCCTTGGTGATAGAACTCTCTGAACTTGGGATCCAGGAAGCCAGGCACCCAGAGCCAGTGCCAGTCCCATTCCCAGTGGGCACACTTGTTTGAATTTTCCAAGGACAAAGTCAGTCTTTCTTGGTACCTCCTGATGTGAGGATGACCAAATGCCAGGAGAACTCTGAAGAGGGGCCTTTCCTGAGAAAGCAGGTAGTGGCTCATTGCTGGCTCCTGACAACTTAACAGAGTTGGCAAAAGGGACCTGATCTGATACAGGACAGGCCATTTGAGGGGAACATAGTATGGTCCACCAGTCAGAGGACACTCCGGATAGTCACAGACCTAGTTGTGGGAATGAGGTGCCTTAGTGGGTGTGGGTGTGAGTTCGTGCATTTGTCTCATGTTCTGAGAATAGGTAGCAAAGGTGGTTTGTTTGGTTTGGAGTCGACTGTTTCTAGTAAGTCGTTTGAGAAGGCGAGTTTTTCTATGTCTGTGTATCCACTGTGTCCGTGGTTGTAGTTATTAGAAAAGCCAATACATCAATGGAGGTGTCCTGACTAGTAGGAAGCTTCCAGGCATTTATTCTGCCCTTTTTATGAATGGACTGCAGCTTGCCTTATGGATAGACAACACCTACTATCTTCCCAAGTTCCTGTTCACCTCCTGATTTCTGGCCTCTCTACAGAATAGGCTCATGGTTTTGTGTCGAAGATATGTACCACTTCCAAACTCTGTGACATAGCCATGTACTGGATAGCTGAATGGAATGGGAACATCTCAGAAACCTCAGAGATCAGTGTAACCAGAAAAGTCTCAGTGGAGAAACCCTGCTTTGGGCAATTTGCTTACCTATGGTTCCCTTGCCCTGAATGTTAGGAATGTCTTTGCCTCAGGCCACCCGTTTGTGGAGCCTGAAGAAAACAGTTTTCAAATTGAAATGAATGGGCATCACCTGTGGCTCTTTGCTTAATTACTTTGGAAAGGGATGTGTCTGAATCAGCCTCTTGGCCCTGTGTGAGGTTGTGGCTTTGATTCTCAGAACCTGATAGATCTAAAGAAAAATCCCATGTGTGCATCCAAAACCAAAATTGCCAAAAGAGCAGTCATTGCTGATGAAGTCTTTCACCTCCCTCTGTAAGTTTTTTGACCTCTATCAAGTGAGAATAGGAAAGATACACCAAGTCAATTGATGGCTCCTATTGGAAAAATTCTATCACTGATGACAGCATCAGCATAAGTACCCCAACACTACGACAATTCGCTGCAGCAGCAGATAGTTCACAATGCATACAAGTGAGTTCACAATGCATACAAGTGATACATAATCCAGGCAAGTTCTGCAAGCAGTTCAGTGATGGTTATTGCAGAATCTGTAGATTGGTTTTATCTTTGTCTTCACTGGCACTGGGATGAAAATAGGAATTCTGGCAGTAATGGCTAAAGAAAAAATTATGTAACATTCCTGAGGGCACTAAAAGAAAACAATTTTCTTAACAATTTACATTATCTTGAAGAGAATAATTAAATATAATGAAAAGGAAAAGTGAAAGTAAACAAGCACGTCTGTTAACCTCCTATTTTTTCACATATTAAGACAATCCTGAACAGTTGTTTTCCCAATTTAAATTAAACAATTTAATTCACGTGAATAAAAAAAAATGGATATATTATTTCATTAGCACTCATCATATGTGATATATGGACATACGCACATTCAAATATATAACACAAAACACAAGTGTGCACACATAATAATTACATACAACACATAATATAATAGTAAAGGCCTTATAACTTTTTACATGTGAAATCATCATTGCAATGTTTAAAAACTCTATAGTCAAAAAATAGAACTGATAAGCAAAACATTATCCTAGGTCTGTATGAGCTCAAAAAAAAAACAAAAGAGAACTTCATGATGTGGGAAAGGGCAATAATAAAATAGATATTGAAAAAAGCATCCCTGTTCTGTCGCAGATGTAAGGATAGCCAAACTGGAGTTTTCGATATCAGCTGTTATGGATTTGAGCCAAATCATCTTATTTTGGTCTATTGAAAGCGCTTCAGTTAATCTCTCTGGAATCCAAATCGGCTGCTGTTCTCCTTGTGGAAACACATAAACAGACCCCCGACTCCAGGCAATCACTGGGTCGGGACCTTAGTTAATCTCTCTGGAATCCAAATCGGCTGCTGTTCTTCCTGTGGAAACCAAAAAACAGACCTCCAACTCCAGAAAATTAATGGGTCAGGACCTTTCCATTTTCCTGTTAGAATATCCTTCCAAAGTACCTCGGGCTTATACACATTTTTTGGACACTTATGCCTTTCTGCAGCACTAAGTCCTGAAAATCCAAATTTAAAAAGTTTAGATTAAAAAGGGTTATTTTAATTTTATCTTTGGGGAATTTATATTCCTTCCCAATTCTGTCTTCTTACTTTAATGAGTACATTTTAATAGTGTGATGTGCTCTTTCAACTATGGCTTGTCCCTGTGGATTGTATGGGTTTCCTGTTATATGAGTAATGCCAAATGATGAGCAAAATGGTTTAAAAGAGGTAGAAGTATAACCGGGGGCATTATCTGTTTTTTACTGTTTTGGAATGACCACAGTGGCAAAATTTTGTAAGCAATGAGCTATAACATCTTTAGTTTTTTTTTCCCCCATGAAGGGAGCCCATCAAAAATCCAGAAGCAGTATCAACTGTAACATGCAAATATTTTACTTTTCAAAATTCTGGCAAGTGTGTGACTTCCATCTGCCATATATGGTAAGGTATCAATCCTCTAGGATTGACTCTAAGATTAAAATGTGGTAAAATGGTCACACAATTTTGACATTGTTTTATTATTTGTCTAGCTTGCTCCTTAGTTATTTTAAAATGCTTTTGTAAAGTATTAGCATTGATATGGAACTTTTCATGAAAATTTATAGCTTCTTCTAGTGTAGAGAAAATATGTATGTATGTCATGTGTAGTTTTACCTGCTAAATCATTGCCCAAACTAAGGGCTCCAGGCAATCCTGTATGTGCCAAAATATGTCCTATTAAGAATGGATCTTTTCTGTCCCAGATTAGACTTTGTATACTGGAAAGCAAAGAGAAAACAGTAGAGGAAGGGGAAATCCTACCAGATTCTTCAAGGGATACTATAGCATTAACTATATACTGACTATTGGAAAATAAATTAAACACAGAATCTTTAAACATCACAAAAGCTTATAATACTGCATTAAGCTCTACCTATTGAGCTGATTGTTGGGGTGCTAAAAATGTAAAAATTTGATCAGGTGTAACTATTGCTGCTGTACCATTATTTGACCCATCAGTGAATATATTTGGAGCATTCATGATAGGTGTTTTCTTGTAATTTTTGGAAAAATTACAGGATGCAATGACCCAAAAGACAATAAAAGATTAGATGGTAAGTGGTTATCAAATGAAACATTAGATTTACACAGTATTATTGCCCAAGTATTTAACTCATTAGCTAATTCATCAATTTGATTCATAGTGTATGGAGTAATAATTTTATTGGGAGAAATTCCAAACACTCCCTTTGCTGCTTTTATTCCTATTAGTATTAATTGTCCCTAAGCCTCAGGATACCTAGTAATAATAGTGTTAGAAGAATAAGATAAATGTATCCATAATAATGGACCTTCTTGCCAAAATACTCCTGTAGGAATATTTTTTTGTTGGTAGCACAATGAATAATAGAGGCATTATTTTACCAAATCTATCCAAATGCATATTTCTCATATATGTTTCAATGATTTTTAATGCCTTACTTGCTTCAGGCATTAACATTCTGGGTGAATTTGGATCAGATGGACCTTTTAGGATATCAAATATAGGTCCCAACTCTCCTGTTGGTATACCTAGATAAGGCCTTATCCAACTAATGTCTCCTAATAACTTTTGAAAGTCATTAATTGATTTGAGTTGATCTACTCGTATTTGAATTTTTGGTGGACTGACCATGGTTGAGGATAATAGAACTCCTAAATAATTAATTGGAAAATTTAATTGTACTTTATCAATTGATATCCCTAGATTATAATTTTTTAATAAGTTTGTAAGTGTGGCATAACATTCTAGCAATGGGTTTTTAACTTGTGTGCTAATAACACATCATCCATATTGTGAAATATTTGTAGTTCAGGATTTTGATTTCTAAGTGGCTGGATTACTTTGTTAACATAAATTTGACAAATAGTTGGGCTGTTAGCCATCCCTTGAGGGAATACTTTCCACTCATACCTCTGATCAGGACCTTCATGATTCAGTGCAGGGATAGTAAATGCAAAACTTGGACTATCCTCAGGAAGAATTGGAAATGAAAAAAAAAAAACAATCTTTAATATGTATAACTAAAACATACCAAGTTTTTGGCAAAGCAGACAATTGAGGAATCCTTGATTGAGCAGGTCCCAAAATAACCATCTCATTATTAATGGCTCTTAAATCTTCCAATAATCTCCATTTACCAGATTTCTTTTTGATGACAAAAATGAAAGTATAATGGGGAGATACAGAAGGTTGTATATGTTCTTCCGCTAATTGTTGTTTGACCAGGAACTGGGCTGCTTGTATCTTTTCTTTAGTCAGGGTCCACTGAAGAACCCATACTGGTCTTTCTGATTTCCAAGTAATTTTTATTGTCTCAGTGGCCCTTTCTGAAAATCCAACCCATGTCTGTCTGTTGCTTGGTCTATTTGTATTGGTGCTGATATACCTTGATCTTGTTTTTCTAATTTTTTCCTTTCCTAAAACCTTCTCTAGCCATAATAGTGGGTGCATTTTGATTGATGTTATTTGTTAATGTCAAACCTAATTGATCTAGGACATCTCATCCCCATTAATTTACGGGAAGATGATCCAATACATATGGCTGTATAGTTCTTTCACATTCTTCAGGATCCTTCCAATCCAATGCCATTGCACTTCTATGGGGATTAGTTGCCACTCCTAGGTCTCAAAGTATTTTAGTGTACTGTTGTAATGGCCAATGTTTTGGCCATTCTTGATGAGAGACGATGCTAACATCTGCACCTGTATCAAGTAGCCCATTAAATTCATGTCCTTGAATATTTAGTTTTAGCCTGGGGCGAGAATCTAAATTTAAAGAAAGCATAACCAAATCTACACCTGTGGAGCCTAATCCCTTAGAACCTCTTTCTACAGCACAACTGGAAAATTGATCATGCAGACTGAGTATTATTAGTAACTGTGCTATTCTATCTCCTGGTGAAATTACTGATATGTCCTTTGGAGAACTGGGTATAATTTTATTTCACCTTCATAATCGGGATCAATTACCCAAGGACTTATCATAAGTCCTTTTAGATTAGAAGAGCTGCGTCCCAATAATAAGCCTACCGTTCCTTTGAGAAGAGGTCCTCTCACCCTGTGTGAATGATTTGAACCCCCATCTCTACAGTTAGTACTGATCTGACGGAGGTGCAGATATCTAACCCTGCGCTCCCTCTGATTTGTCTGATGAGGCGTCTGATGGACAATGTGTCCTGGGCACTACACTGATGGGGTTGCTGGGTTCCTCCAGTGCTCTGTATATTTGTGGTTTTGGGCCCCAGAGCATTGGGCTCCCCTGTCCATTTTTTGTCAATGGAGCCCGATGCCTTTCTCCATGATATCGTGGATAAACAGCTAGTCCTTGTTCATTTTTGATAATGAAGTACCCTCTATGGTGGTTTGAAAACGGCATTCATTAGCCCAATGTCTCCCTCTATGGCATCGTGGGCAAATACCCACGTATTCTACTCCTTTGGTACCTAGTTTTGTTAAACCCTCTTCCTATGGAGCAATTCCTTTTAAAATGTCCTGTTTGTTCACAATTGTAGCATGTTCCTGGTCTGGCATCTAAAGTCTGTTTTACTGCAGCTGCCACAAATTGCCCTTGTTCATTGATGTCTCTGGCATCTAAAGCCTGTTTTACTGCAGCTGCCATGACTTTCTCTTATTCATTAATGTCTTTACATAATTTAATATATGTGTTTAAATCTTCATGTTTCCATGGTCTAGTGATATCTCTGCACCAACGATTCGCTTGGTCATAAGTCAGTTTTTTATTAATGGCATTGCTTGTTCTGTATTCCCCAAAACTCTGGTAGATGTTTGAATAAGCCTATCTACAAATTCAGTGTAAGATTCATTAGCTCCTTGTATTACCTTAGATAATTGACCTTGTAAACCTCCATGTCGTTGTAAAGTCTTCCATGCCCTAACCGCCTCTGCAGCAATTTTTGCGTATACGCCAGGATCATATGCAATTGGTTGCTGCTGATCCTCATAAGGTCCCTTTCTAACAACATATCTAGATTTCTCTGAGGATAACCAGTTTCTGCATTACGCCTAGCCGTCTCCTTGCAAAATTCCTCATTGGCAACCTTCCATAAAAGGTATTGACCTCCATTTAGCACAGCTTTACACATATTAGCCCAATCTACTGGCGTCATATCCAATTTGTTAATGGATTCGACCAAGCTTACAATGAAGGGTGCTTGAGGACCATAGGTTGTTACAGCCCCTTTAAGCTGTTCACTATTTTGAAATTTAAAGCATGGTGAATTCGCTGCCCTCCTACCTCAAAATCAGGGCATGTTCATACTTGAGATCCTGTCTCAGGATCTGAACTATCAACTGTGGGGTTTGGGGGCCTCCCAGCATATGGAGGTGGCCTTGTTATTTGGACATTTACATCCTCTGGTGATAGAAAGGTGTTAGTAACAGTCTCCTGTAGAGGAGGCACTGTTGGTTGGACATTTACGCCCTCTAGTGATAGAAAGTTGTTAGTAGCAGTCTCCTTTTGTAACTTTGCCCCTGATGGCTTTTTCTGCCCTAAGCTTTGTTCTTCTATCTTTGTCTGAACTGAAGTCTTTGGACTAAGCAAACAAGATATGAACGTCCTCAATGGCAATGTGCCAACTGGCAGAGTCCCTGGGCTGTTCTTTTACCCCCTTTTAAATCTTCACCATGATGGTTCCATTATGGTATATTTAACAACTCCTTAAAAATCCATGGGCTACATTTTTGTATTGTATCAACGTATGCCCTGACTGTTCTTGACTTTACTGAGATGCCTCCTTCCTCTAACAATTTACTTAACACTCTTTCAGTTTTTTTTTTTTACTAATTTCTGATCCCGTATTTCTACTATAATACAACCCAACAAGACGATGCCAAAGAAAACCGAGACAGAATAAAATAAAAAGGGAACAACAAAAAGTCATTATAGCCTTTATATCCTACTGACATGTGCATCCGTCCTTTCTCCCTATCTGTTCCTAAGAAGTAAATAATTTTTTCTCAGATGTGAGCGGTTTTTCATCCATCTCACTCATCTCCATGGACAGGCAACAAAAGTGAAGCAAAACAAAAGAGGAATCTTAAATGGCTACCCATCCTCTCGCCCTTCGCTCAGGGGCGAGCAGTTTACCTTATCACTTACCCTCAGTGGCTCCCCGTGCAAGCCATAAAAATGCTGCAGTCTGGCTGGGCATGATTCAAGAGCCACTTTTCAAAAGAAACAAACTTTATTTTTAGAACCAAACATGCCAAACAAAACAGCTCGTCAGGAAAAACCCTCAGAGCCCAACTGCCACCACTGGCTTCCTTGCAAAGTTTCTGTCACACCCACAAGCCTCTCCACCTCCCACAATCCTCCTGCTCTTGATGCTATTTAGCTGGGTCAGGTGGGTGGAGCCAAAAAAGTCCCACAATGAGCAGCTCTGTGGTCTGAAAGGGCAGGGAAACTGTCCAATGAGCATCACCGCAGAGGAGCCAATCAGCTAGATGTTGCTGGGGCCGCTGTGAGCCAATAATCATCTGGCAGGGGAATGTTGCTGGTAGCTGGAAGTTTAATGGGGCCCCTTAAGCTGTGGCTTTCAACAAATTGGTGTCTCCTTTCTCTGTAGACTATTCAGCACGTGTATTTTTATATGCACATATAGAATCCTACCTGTTATCACACGTACATTTTTGTGAGGTTTCTGACTAGGCAGATACAAGTTATGAGAAGAGATCACTCCTCTTAAATACTGTTGGAATTGAAAATTCAACCTATGGGTGAGCTTGCTAGTAGAACAACATTATATATAGATCCATTTTCAGTGAAATCAATATTTTTGCACCTGTGGATGATACATATTTCATGATGAATTTCGATTTGCAAATATATTGCTAGTTTTAATGTCTGTGTGTGTGTGTGTGTGTGTGTGTGTGTGTGTGTGTGTGTGTATATATATATATATATATATATATTCCCCAAATTTTTAAAAATATGAAATATATGAATCTTATTATACACTCCTTAAAATCATTCATATTTATGTATGTGGATTTATGATCAACTATTCACAAGATTATTCTCAGAAATATTCATCCACCTTTAATACAGATTTGTTTCCTAGTACTGAAGACTAACTTCAGTGAATGGTGCACACAAATCCTAATATTTCTACAGTAAAACCTAGTTCAACATCAATGCAAGCATTTTCCTATGGGACATGATGTGTATTTTGCAGTTCATTTTTATTAAACAGTGGTACATTACTATTTCTTCAGTTTATGCACATCATTTGATATATATTTCATCCACAAGTTCACAAATTTATAGGCATTTGTTTCAATTTCAATCACCTCCTGCTTCAGAACACATATATTCCTCCAGGGTTCTTGACTGGTCTTGTCATGAGACTTCTTTCCAAACACATTATTTTTGATTTTCATAATCATATTTGAAGCAAAACTCACACACTCTTCATGATAAACCATAATCCTAATATTACCGTTAGATGTATAACTGGTTGTAATGAATGTATGAATATCAATTTAAGATTTCCAGTATATTTTCAGATATCAAATCAATCCACTATTTAAAGTTGGAACCAGTTATATTATTTATTCACAGTATGGTCTATTCATACATTATTTCTATATCCATTGACAAAGGGTACTCCACTTTTTTCCCCCAATATTTATACGTCTTCAAAATATTGCCCCCAGTAATGGTGGAAGAAATGCTCATGTCACCTGATCTACATATAAATTTTAACACAGTAATATTCTGGACACAGAAAGCAAAAGTCACTCTTATGATTGTAGCAAAGCCTAAAAGAAAAGTGAGCATGGATTACTAAAAATATCCATGTCCCGGTTTCTTAATGCTGTAAAATGTAAATCCTATTGATAAATCCTATGTATTTGTTTCTTTCTAAGATTATATATTCAAACTCAACCCTGTACAAAATGTCTAATCCTATCCCTCACTTTATACGTTGCCTGATTTCTTAATGTCTCTATTGATATCTGCTTTCCTACATATTTTCCCCATTTCATCATTGTGTCTCACTCTTCACATGTGCTGATATTTACATTCACTCTCTTATTGAAAACCAATTGCTAAAAATCTTTTGGTCCAAATCCTATACTCATTGTTGTTTCTAAATCTAGAGAATATCGTCCTAAACCTACGGACTTTCCCTTTGTGACTGGATGTTCTCTTCAACTTTCAATCATCCAAGGTACAAGGTCCTATGTCATTGTATATCAATTTATCTGAGACATCTGTGCAGAACATAATTCAAAGATAAGTAACCCACTCAATGGCCCAATGTCCATCTGAGCTTCAAATCCTGCCTAGATTTCTGTTTTCATACTTTTATTTTACCTATATATTCTTGTAAATATTGCAGATTCCCAGAACGAATATTCATCCTGCAGAATGATTCCTAACCCAAATCGAACGTGTTATTAACCCTAACCATACACTGTTTCCTCAATCTAACTTTACAGAAGAGCAGGGACAGTGTGACCAGGAAAGTCTCAGTGGAGAAACCCTGCTTTGGGCCTTTTGCTTACCTATTTTTCTGTTGCCCTGAATGTCAGGAAGTTCTTTACCTCAGGCTAACCCTTTGTAAAGCCTGAAGAAAACAGTTTTCAAATGGAAATGAATGGGCATCACTTATGGCTCTTTGCTTAATTTCTTTGGAAAGGGATGTGTCTGAATCAGCCTCTTGGCCCTGTGTGAGGCTGTGACTTAGATTCTCAGCACCTGATGGATCTAAAGAAAGATCCCACGTGTGCATCCAAAACCAAAATGGCAAAAAGTTCACTCATTTTGGATGAAGTATCTTCCCTTCCTCTATTAGATTCCTGACCTCCATCAATTGAGAATAGGGATTTTTTGCGTCATATGAGTTCTTCAATCCCTAAAGAGGTGCTTGGGTTTCTCATGATTCCAATTCACATAAAGAATCTGTACCTATCAATCAGAAGTAGTCAGTCAATATTGCTCCCAGAAATGGTGGAAGAAATACTCATGTCACCTGATCTTCATATACATTTATTCACAGAAATATACTGGACACTAAATTCAAAGTTCACATTTATGATTGTACCAAAGCCAAAATGGAAAATTAACATGGATTACTAAAATCATCCATGTCCAAGATTACTTATGCTCTCAAATGTCAATCCTATTGATGACTACATATTTGTTTCTTTCTAAGATTGCATATTCAAACTCAACCCTTTGAAAATGTCTAAGCCGATCTCTCACTTTTTACTTTGCCTGATTTCATAATGTCCCTATTGATATCTGCTTACCTACATATTTTTCCCACTTCATCATTGTGACAGACTCTTCACATGTGCTGACATTTAAATTCATTTTCTAACCGAAACCCTATTGCTAAAGAAATTTTGTTCCAAATCATACACTCACCCTTTTTTCTATACCTACCTACTATCTTCCTATTCCTACTGACTATCCCTTTTTGACTGGATGTTCCCTTCTACATTCAATCATCCAAGGTACAAGGTCCCATGCCATTGTATATTGATTTACCTGAGACATCTGTGCAGAATGTAATTCAATGCTAAGTACCACAATCAAGGGCCCAATGCCCTTCTGGGCTTCCAATCTTACTTGGATTTCTGTTTTCATACACACTGTTCACCTCTATATTCTTATAAATTTCGCAGGTTGCCAATACCATTATTCATCCACAAAATGATTCCTAACCCAAATTGAACCTGTTATTAACCCTAAACATACATTGTTCCCTCAATCTTACTTTACAGAAGAGCAGGGACAGAGGTGGTCTTATAATACTGGAATGTAGGGATCCTCTACCTGCTGAGAACTTCAAAGATCCATGCTGAAAGGATCCCTGGAGAATATGTAGGCAGTTATGAAGGACCTGAGAGAGCACAAGTCATCTTCCATGGCAAACAACCTGGTCAGGATGAAGGGTTGTGTCTTAATCAGCCTCTCTCTTCTTAATGTAGAGAAGATGGACCAAATCAGGCCTGTATGGAGAGCTGTTCCCAGGTGCCTATGGTTGATATACCATTTTAACTTGTGAAATTGTCACATTAAGTAGGGGAAGCCTCCATCTCATGGGACCCTTGGAAGCAACTGTTAGGACAAAGTGGTTGCCAAGGCAGTGACTTCATTCAGATCCTGAAGGAAGTAACCTCACCTCACTTCCTCGGTGATGGAAATTGACATCCAGGAAGCCAAGCACACAGAGCCTGTCCCAGTCCCACTCCCAGTGGTGTCACTAGTTTTGAATTACCAAGGACAGAGTCAGTCTATCTTGGTACCTACAGATGTGAGAATGGCCATATGCCAGGAAAGCTCTGAAGAGGGGGCTTGTATGAGAAAAGAGATAGTGGCTCACCACTGGCTTCTGACAAGTCTCAGTGAAGAAACCCTGCTTTGGTACTTTTAATTACCTATTGTTCTGTTGCTCTGAATGTCAGGAAGTTTTTTGCCTCAGGCCACCCCTTTGGGAAGCCTGAAGAAAAGAGTTTTCAAATGGAAATGAATGGGCATCATCTGTGGCTCCTTGCTTAATTGATTTGGAAAGGGATGTGTCTGAATCAGCCTCTTGGCCCTGTGTGAGGCTACGGCTTAGATTCTCAGCACCTAATGGATCTAAAGAAACATCCCACGTTTGCATCCAAAACCAAAAAAGCCAAAAGAGCAGTCATTGTGGATGAAGTCTCTCACCTTCCTCTGTAAGGTTCCTGACGTCCATCTATGAGAATAGGGATCCTTTGGGTCCAATGAGTTCTTCAAAGCCCTGCAGAGACTAGACCATACGTTCATAGGTTTCTCATGACTCAAATTAACATAAAGAATCTAAACCCCACAGTCATTAGGCCTCAAAATGGAGAATCAGAGCAGTATTAAGGGCAGGCCTCTTTGATCACTCCTGGTTCACAGGAAGGGTGTCCCAGCCACACTGACTTTAGGCAAATGGGGGCAAGGGACCTTATTTTGGATACTGTCTTTGGCTGTGCCCCTCATGAAAAACTACAGCCTGAGGTTATGATGAGTGTCTATATGAAAGAAGATGAGGGCCATGTGGAAGTGTTTTGCTTTTAATTGTGGTCATTTTTGTGGCTGTTGGAAAAGATGATGGGTCCACCTGGTCTTGAACACTGGTGTGATTCCCCTTAGAGACTGAGTTATGGAATGGACCTCAAAGAAATATTGCCATGTATTGTTTTGGGATTTTAGGATGCCACGCATGAGAGTTGCCCTTGGAAACTGAGATCTAGGCCCAGGGTGGCTTTCCACAGAGCACTGGGAATCTCAGGAAGAATATCACATGATTTTATTCTTAAAGAATTGGCAGCCATAGTTGCAAGTCAAAACACAAATGGACCACACATTGTAGACCTCAAACACCTGGCTTAATGTGACCTTTTTGCCTGTCTTTGGGAAGCCTTGCCTGTTAGAATTCTCCAGAGCTTTTATTGAAATGAGCTTCCTCTCCATTTAATGGTTCCTGAATGAATTGAAACCCACAGTGCCTCCAACTTCATCCTTGACAAATGCCTGATAAAAAACATGAAATTTTTGAAATTCCCATGACCACTTCGCACTGTAGAATCTTTGGATGTCCTATTGATGATCACGAGTGCACCAGACAGTGCCTGATTGACTGGGTTTCATGAAAATGGTGTAGAACAGAGGTGGCAGTAATTTGGAGCCTGCTGAGTAGTTGGCCTAGAAAAGTAGTGTGAAGGTGTGTGTTAAAACATCTGTGGTTGGGTGATGTGGATCAGCCATTGGCTTTCAAATGGTTTGTGACTGACATGGTGCAGCCCCCAGACCCTTGTATGTAAAGGCATGTTGTTATATGGAGAGGTTTCAGTGCAATGTTTAGAATCAGATTGCTAAGGTGAAGGGGGCAAGCTATGTGGGATAGAAGCCTGATTGGTGCATTCTCCTGCAGACCCTTACCCACCACATGTGACAGAACTCTTTTCAGTACTGTGTCCCAGTTGAACTCTTCGTATTTCATGAAGCAAATACCAAACTTCCAGTGCAGCTGCAAGAAACACAACAAAATTGGAGGATGAGCAAATGGCTTCCAAACTGGAAGACACTTAGCCCCCAGTGACAACAGTTTACCTACAAAAAGAGAATTCAGCACTGCTGCCTCATGTCCTTTGGAAAATAAGAAACCATGTCCTCCAGGTAACATACATGCAGACCCAGCTTAATGGTGTCACTACAAAGGGAGCTAAAGCTCCTGACAACAACATATATTTTAAGTGCCCAACCTCAGAGGCAGTTTCTCAAGAAGTCTTTAGCCCAGCAGAGCTCCATTTTTGTGGAGTTTTACCCTCTCCCTTACATTTGGAAACTCCTCTACCACCTCCAAAGTTGTGAACTCCTGAGCATTTTCCATTCTTGATGTGTATTCAGATTTTCTAACTCTTCTCCTCTAATTGTGTCTTAGTTGGGGTGAAGGTAATGTCAAGGCATTGTTCTGAATGAGAGTGTGAAGATTTTTGGGTAGCACATATTTGCATACACATTGGATTCTTTCTCCAATTTTTCATTTGAAATACTGAATCCCTGACTGTAAGGGGTAGAAGGAATTCTTTTTCAAAGAATAGCCTGACACTTACAAGAAACAGCCCCCAGGGAGACATCCTGTCTGGGAGACATCCTGTAGTCATCTGTGTTCCTGAGACATCCTGTGGCCATCTGTCTTCCTGAAATATTCTGAGGTTATCTCACCTTGTGAAGACATCCAGGAACTGCCGATAAGAGAGCTTTCAAATCTCCAGCATATAAATTCCCCTGTGTGAACAATAAAAGTTTGCATCTTGATCAGAACTTTTGTCTTGCTGTCATCTCTCATGTCTCTTGTCCCTTCATTCCTCTCCATCTAGGTTCGCTACCCACGTTGATGTGTCCTGCAGGCTGGGACAACTGGCACCCAACGACTGGGGCTCGAGCCTTTGACTGAGGGGGAACCCCGTCCTCCTGGAAGACTTGGACAAGTGGAGCTCACGATTGCCTCAGCAGACACCACTGAGAGACAGATCCAGGAGGAGAGTGGGGATGACGCACAGTGAGTGACCCACCATGGGAAAAGCAATTTCGTCACATGATTTGTTTTTGTCAGGCCAAAAGGAATCCTTAAATACATGGGGGCACGTGTTAAGAAAAATGACTTAAAATTTTTCTTTTCATACATTGAAAAATTGTTTCCATGGTTTCCCCTTGAAGGGACCATTGATGGTAAAAGATGGCTTAGAGTAGGAGACATTTTAAAAGATTATTATGAATACTTTGGCCCAGAAAAAGTGTCTGTTCCTACCTTTTCTTTCTGGAAATAAATTAGTGAAATTCTTAAAAGTTCACCCTTTGACAATGGTACCTTAATACTTGTCAGGATTGGGGAAGAGACTATGCAAAAGACCTCTCGTCCCTTCTCGGCATGCCCATCAGTTAGTATAGACATAGACCCTTCTTAGTCTCCCCAGGACCCTGGGAACCTTCCTGATCTTCCTCAAAATCCCACCCTAATGAATAAGACTCCAATGGTTTCCAACAGCCTTTATGCAGTTTTAAATCCCAGAGAAACATTGACCCCTGGGGAGGAGGCTACCTTGGAGAAGGAAGCAGCTCGCTACCATTCAGAAGACCCGCCACCTCTCAGGACCCTGCCACAGCCTATAGGACTTACACATTCCCCTCCCTCCTATATCCCTCCTGCCTTTTGTGCTCTGGCCCTTCAGGGGCCAAATGTCCCCCCAGATATTTTTTCCCCACTTCCCTTGCCTAATCCGGCTCCCTTGAGAGAGTCTCTCCAACATGGATGGGAACAGATCCAATTTTTAAAAGAATAAAGATCCCTTGACTCTGAGCTCTCTCCATTAGCCTTAGGAATGGAGTCAACACAAGCTGACCCACAGTGGTCTAATACAAAGGCGAAGCCGCTCCATCGGCCTGTGCTCGCCTTCCCAGTCACCAACAGTCAGATAGATAAGCCTGCTCAGGCTGAGGTCAAAGACTTAGAAGAGGATCAAGAGGAGGAAGCGAAGGAAATGGATCAAGGAGATCAGGACTTAGAGGATGAGAAGTTCACCCCTAGGCAGGAAGGAACCCAGAGTGTCTACAAAAAATTTAGCCTCCATTTTCTTGAAAAACTTAAAAAGGCTTGTGCTCACTATGGCCCCACTGTGCCCTACACGTTGGCTTTATTAGAAAGCCACAACACACAATTTCTTACTCCCAATGATTGGAAATTTTTAGACAGAGCTGCCCTCAGTGCCGGAGACTTCCTACTATGGAATGCAGATTTCAAAGAGCCCTGTCAGAAACTGCTCAAAAAAAATTTAACAAAGGCCTCCTCTAAATCCTGGACTTATGTTAAGCTAGTGGGCAATTCAACTTTTGACACTAAAACTAAACAGGCACGTTTCCCTGCTGGACTTTTTGCGCAGATTTAGATGGCTGGCTTACATACTTGGAGACACCTCCCTGAAAGGGCCTCGGCTATCACTTCCCTGGCCAGAATTCGACAAGGGCCCGACGAGCCTTATAGCGACTTTGTTCCCCGGCTTAACCTAGCTGTGGAATGCTTGCTTGGACCAAGCGAAAGCGAAAGCACCTTTGTAAAACATCTTGCCTTTGAAAACGCCAACCCAGCATGTCGGGATGTTCTTCAACATCATAAGGATAAAGGGAAACTTTCTGACTTTATTAGAGTCTGTGCAGGGGTGGGTGCAGCCCATGCCATGGGTCTCACTTTAGTGCTCCCTTAACCAAGGCCTTTTACAATCCTGGCTCACGTATTTGCTTTACTTGTAAACAACCAGGCCATTTTGCACGCAAGTGTCCGACAGGCAAACAAAGAATAAGAATAGCGTCTCCTCAAACTGGAGCTAAACCGCCCCCAGCTACACTTTGTCCTTGATATGGTAAAGTTCATCATTGGGCCAGTGAGTGTAGATCAATGACAAATGCCCTCGGACAGCCTATTTCTTCCTGCTTCTCAGGAAACTCCCTGGGGCAATAAGGTTTGTTCCCTTCCAAACTCCCAACCTACCTCAAAATCCTTCTCCACAATTGGCTCCCTCCAAATACCCACTCCAGGCAGTGCAGGATTGGACCTCTGTACCACCACTGATACAACATTAGACTCAATGCAAGGGCCCCAGATAATACCAACTGGAATTATGGGTCCCCCTCCATCTCATACGTGTGCCCTTCTTCTTGGAAGAGCCTCTACTACCTTAGAAGGTGTTCAGGTCTTCCCTGGCATTAATGATAATGATTTCACTGGAGAAATAAAAATACTGGCCACAGTTATTAATAGAGTTGTGGCCATCACAGGAGGAAAAAGTCTTGCACAATTAATACTCCTTCCCTTAGATTAAGGGGCACTTCCACCACCCAAACCTACTGTGGGGGACTGCCTCCTTGGGCTCCTCTGAGGTATATTGAGTTCATCCCATTTCTCATAATAAACACACCCTTACCTTACTTATTGAAGGAAAGGAATTCCAAGCAATTTTAGTTACTGGAGTTGATGCGACAATTATTTCTCAAAAATACTGGCGATCAGGTTGGCCCCTCACCCCATCCTTGACTGACCTTAAAGGGATAGGAAAGTCAAAAAATCCTCTGGTCAGCTGTACTGCTCTTAGCTGGACTGATAAAGAGGGTAATAAGGGAACTGTCACTTCTTTCGTTGTTCCTGACCTCCCTGTTTACCTATGGGCCCGAGATATTTTGAGTCAAATGGAAGTTATTCTTGCCAGTCCCAATTCCATGGTGACTCATCAAATGCTCCGTATGAATTTTGTCCCTGGTACAGGCCTTGGGAGGCTGAGACAAGGACTGGTGGGGCTTATACAACCCATAAAAAAAATACATATGGACTTGGATATTTGGATTTTTAGTGTCGGTCCCTGACCCTCCTGTACCCCATGCAGATAAAATTATTTGGGAGACTCAGACTCTTGTGTGGGTGGATCAGTGGCCCCTTACCCATGAAAATTTGGAGGCTGCCTCCATGTTAGTGAAGGAACAGGTGGCAGCCCGCCATGTAGAGCCCTCAACCTCACCATCGTACACTCCTATTTTTGTTATCAAGAAAAAATCAGGCAAGTGGCGCCATTTACAAGATTTGTGTGCCATTAATAAAGTTATACACCCGATGGGAGCACTACAGCCAGACATTCCCACACCAGTGGCTATTCACAAAAACTATTGTAAAATGGTTATGGACTTAAATGTTTGCTTTTTTATCATTCCTTTACATCCTGAGGATAGACCCTATTTTGCCTTTAGTCTTTCTTGCATTAATATTCAGGGCCCTATGCAGAGACTTCAATGGAAGGTTCTTCCCCAAGGTATGGCCAACAGCCCTACTCTTTTCCAAAAATAGGTTGCTCAAGCAGTAGACCCTGTGAGAGAGTGAGGGCCACAAATTTATATTTTACATTTTATGGATGATTTGTTAATTGCTGCACCTAATACTCATGACCTTAATAATTGTTACTTGGACTTTTACAAAATCCTCACTACCTTGGGACTACAGATAACTCCTAATAAGGTTCAAACACAGGACTCTTATAAGAGTTTGGGCCTTAAAATTCTAGAAAATCAGATCCAAATTTCTAAAATACAAAGACGTGTGGACCATCTTCACACCCTTAAAGATTTTCAGAAATTACTGAGGGATATTCAATGTCTAATAACATATTTAAAATTATGCACATGTGTACTTTTGACCCTTAATGATATTTTGAGAGGTAATTTCCACCCCTCCTCCCCTCAAAATCTTACTCCCAAGGCATGACAGGCATTAAACCAAGTAACAGAAGCCATTGCCCAACAATTTGTTACACAAATTTCTTATAACCTTCCTCTGGTTCTGGTTATTTTACACACTCCTCATACACCCACAGGAATATTTTGGCAGCGAGATCCACATTTTAAAAATAAAGACTGCCCCTTGTTTTGGGTCCATTTACCCACCACATCCTCGAAGGTTATTACTGTTTATCTTGCTCAGGTAGCTTCTATTATTTTTAAAGGTCATTTGATTTCCCTACAACATTTTGGCAAACAACATGATAATATTTTTATTCCATATACTAAGGACCAAACCCAATTTTTACTAAAGACAAGGGATGAATGTGGTATTGCCCTATCAGGCTTTTGGGAACAATTGATCACTACCTCCCCAAAGACCCCCTTTTACATTTTGTCCAGTTACATCCATTTACTTTTCCTGAAATTACTCAAAAGGCTTCCATTCCTCAATCCCTTACTGTCTTTACAGACGGTTCCTGTAATGGCCGAGCAGTCTTTGTTGTCAATAACAAGCCTACCACCTTTGATACTGTCTATCAGTCACCACAGTTTGTGGAATTGTTTGACATAACACAAGTTTTTATAACATTTTTTATAATCCTGTTAATATTTATAAAGACAGTGCCTACATTGCTCATTCTGTGCACCTGCTGGTGATTTCACCCCCCATTAAGGCTTCTAACAATGCGGCCTTTCTGTTTCACCAGCTTCAGCAGCTAATTCAGGCCAGACAACACCCATTTTTCTTAGGACACATCAGGGCACACTATGATCTTCCCAGCCCTCTAATTCAAGGTAATGCCCAAGCTGATGCAGCAACTCGTTCCATCTTTCCAATTTTTGTTGGCTCCATTCAAAAGGCCATGGAGTTACACAATATACACCATTTAAATTTCCAGAGCCTTTGATTACTTTGTAAAATTACCAGCAACAGGCACGAGAAATAGTAAAAGCATGCCCTGGTTGTGCTGTCTCCCTCCCCATTCAACACTTGGGAGTTAACCCCCAAGGATTACTGCCCGATCAGTTTTGGCAAATGGATGTTACTCATTTTCTTGAATTTGTAATAACCAAATATATACACGTTTCTGTAGATACCTTCAGCGGCTTTATTTTTGCATCACCACATTCTGGAGAGGCTACCAAAGATGTCCTTTCTCATCTTGTTTCAGCCTTTTCTGTTATGGGTAAACCAATACATATTAAAACAGATATTTATCCTACATTTACCATTGCCAAGTTTAAACAGTTTTGTGCTACCTTGCAAATTTGTCATACTACTAGAATTCCATACAACCCTCAGGGCCAAGGCATTGTGGAACTTGCCCACCTTAACTTAAAAACTTGGCTATCCCTCCTTAAGGCTTCCTCCCTTGTATTTACCACACCCAGGCATCGCCTTAACAATGCATTATTTGCCCTTATTTTTCTTACCCTAGACAATGAAGGCGATTCGGCAGCAGACAGACACTGCCATCCCTCGTCCAATTCTGTTCGCCCACCTGTTATGTGACACAATCCACTTACAAATAAATGGAAAGGCCCAGATCCTGTCCTCATCTGGGGAGGAGGCTCAGCTTGTGTTTTGGACCAAGATCAAACAGCCCCAAGATGGTTACCAGAACTCCTGGTTAAACAGGTTAATGACTAACCTCAAAACAGGGACAGAGGCACTCCTCATGAGGACAAAATTTCCTCTTTTTCAGATGCAGCCAACAATCTGCCAGCCTTGGAATAACAGTTCCTGTGGGCACAGGTACACTGGCTTAGGCACGTCTATTCACTCTTACCATCGCCTCTCTCAACAAATTATAAACTCTATCAGGAACAACTGATAAAAACTCTATCAGGAACCATTAAAGATTTGCAGGACCAAATAGACTCCCTGGCAGAAGTGTTCCTTCAAAAAAGACGAGGCTTAAATTTGCTGACAGCTAACCAGGGAGGTATTTGCTTGGCCTTAGGGGAACGATGCTGCATTTATGCCAATAATTCTGGCATAGTATGCACTAAAATTAAGCAGCTTCAAGAAGATCTAGAAAAGAGATGAAGGGAAATATTTGAAAATCTCCTCTGGACTGGGCTTAATGGATTTTTACCCTACCTTCTTCCCCTATTAGGCCCTTTGTTGGGTTTACTTTTAATGGTGTCCCTAAAACCCTGCATTATAAACAGGCTGGTACAATTTATTAAAGAACAGATTAATATTTTGGCCTCTAAGCCCATACAGGTCCACTATCATTGACTGGATATGGAAGACCGTGCTGCCAACATTTAAAAGGATGTTCTACCCTCCTCACAAGCTTATTTCTTAAGTTTACATGCCCACAGATCTCGCTTTCTTACATAAAACTCTAAGTAACAGCTCTGACCAACGATCTTCTGCACTTGCCATAAGGGTTCGTCCTCCATGGGCCGCTCCACTTGGGGGAGGACGAACCCATGGAGTGAGGACGATAGGGCATAATAACGGAGGGTGCAGGAAGGACTGCAGGAGGATGGATCCATGGTTCCCAAAATCCAAGTCTTCTGAGTGACACGCTCTGGTGCATGGCAGTTGGCATGCTTCCCCCTCAAAGCCGTCTCCTCAAAAAACATGCCAAGGCCACCACGAAATCTAGTAAACATGCTCCATCAGATCAGGAGATATTCTAAGGCCTGTTAGAGAAACAGAGCCTCTATAACCCCATAAATCATTGGCCTGTAAGGTATGGTCAAATATTTTATATAAGAAAGGGAGGAGATGTCAGGGGCTAGAAGGAAGTTCTCCTTCAAAGAATAGCCTGACACATACAAGAAATAGCCCCCTGCGAGATATCCTGCCTGGGAGACATCCCGCAGCCATCTATCACCCTGAGACATCCTGCAGCTATCCGTCTTCCTGAAATATCCTGAGGTTATCTCACCCTGTGAAGACATCCAGCAACTGCCGATAAGAGAGCTTTCTCATCCGCAGCATATAAATACACTGTGAGAACTATAAAAGTTTTCAGCATGATCAGAACTGTTGTCTTGCTGTCATCTCTCATGACTCTTTTCCCTTCATTCCTCCCCAACAAGGTTCAACGCCCACGTTGAAGTGTCCAGCCGGCCCGGACACCTGACACTAAACCATAACCTACTAGACTCTGACTACTAATACTAATATGATGGAGAAAAATAATCCAACAGAATGGAAATGCAAGCAGTACAGATGAGGCATGGTGTATAGTTGGACATGCCTTTTGAATGATATAGGGTAGGTGTTATAAATCTAGCTAATTTATAATTGAAATAGTTCTCCACATGTTTTTAAAGTTAACAAATATGTGAATACCTGTCTCCCATTCTCTGTAGCCAATTTAGCACATGTATTTTTATATGCACATATAGAATCCTACCTGGTATCACACGTATATTCTTCTGAGGTGTCTGACTTGGCAAATACAAATTGTGAGAAGAGATCACTCCTCCTAAACTCTGTTGGAACTGAAAATTCAACCTATGGGTGAGCCTCCTAGTAGAAAATTCAACCTATGGGTGAGCCTCCTAGTAGAACAACAAGCGATACATAAATCAATGTTGAGTAAAATAAATATTTTTGCATCTGTGGCTGATGTACATTTCATGAAGAATTTTGATTGGCATATATATTGCTACATCTTATTGTCTGTTTTTGTTTTTTTAATATATATATATATATATATATATATATATATATATATATATATATATATATACAATCTTCAAATTTTTCCAAATATAAAATATATGTGTCTTATATACTCTACCTAAATTCTTTCATGTTCATGTATGTGGATTTATAATCAACATTTCACAAGATTATTCTCAGAAATATTCATCCACCTGAAATACATATTTGTTTCCTATTACTGAAAACTAACTTCAGTGAATGGTGCATACAATCCTAATATTTCGACATTAACTGACCCTGTTTAACATCAATGCAAGTAGATTCCTATGGGACATGATGTTTATTTTGAAGTTTATTTTATTCAACACTGGTACAATACAATTTCTACAGTTTACGAACATCATAGGACATATATTTCATCCATAAGTTCACAAATTTATAGGCATTTGATTCACTTTCAATCATTTACTGATTCAGAACACATGTATTCCTCCAGGTTTCTTGACTGGTCTTTTCATGAGACTTTATTTCAAACACATTATTTTCAATTTCCATAATCATTTTGAAGCAAAACTCACACACTCTTCATGATAAAACATAACCCTAATATTACCATTAGATGTATTACTGGTTAGAATGAATAATTGTATATCAATATAAGATTTTCTGTATATATTCAGATATCAATTCAATCTATTATTTAAAGTTGGAACCAATTATATTATTTATTCACAGTATGGTCTATTCATGAATTATCTCTACATTCATAGACAAAAGGTACATCTATTTGTAACCCCAATACTAATTTATTCGTCTTCAAAATGTTGCTCCCAGAAATGGTGGAAGAAATACTCATGTCACCTGATGTACGTATGCATTTATCACAGTAATATTCTGGACACAATAAGCAGAGGTCACACTTATGATTGTACCAAAGCCTAAATGGAAAGTGAGCATGGATTACTAAAAACATTCATGTCCAGGTTGCCTAATGCTCTCAAATGTCAATCCAATTTATGACAACATATTTGTTTCTTCCTAAGACTATATATTCAACCTCAACTCTGTTCAAATGTCTAATCCTATCACTCACTTTATACTCTCCCTGATTTCCTAATGTCTCTATTGATGTCTGCTTTCCTAAATATTTTCACCAGTTCACCATTTTGACTAACACTTCACATGTGCTGACATTTACGTTCACTGTCTATGTGATACCCTATTGCTAAAGAACTTTTGGTCCAATTCCTGTACTCACTCTTCTTCTGAAACCTACAGAATATCTTCCTAATCCTAACAACTATCACAGTTTGAGTGGATACTCACTTCTACATTCAATCATCAAAGGTACAAGGTCCTATGCCATTGATTATTGATTTATCTGAAACATCTTTGCAGAACATGTATCAAAGCTAAGTATCCCAATCAAGAGTGCAATGCCCTTCTGGGATTCCAATCTTACCTAGATTTCTGTTTTCATACTTATATTTCACCTATATATTCTTATAAATATCACAGGTTCAAAATACCATTATTCATCAAGCAGAATGATTCCTAACCCAAATCAAACCTGTTATTAAGCGAAACCATACACTGTTCCCTCAATCTAACTTTACAGAAGAGCAGGGACAGTGTTGGTCCTAAAATAGAGGAATGTAGGGAATCTTCCACCTGTTGAAAAACTCAAAGTTTCATTCAGAAGTGATCCCTGGAGAAGATATAGGCACCACTGAAGGACCTGAGAGAGCAAAAGTCAACTTCCATAGCAAACAACCTGGTCAGTATGAAAGGTTGTTACTGAATCAGCCTCTCTGTTCTTTTTTTTATTATTGGTTGTTCAAAACCTTACAAATCTTTTGACATAACATATTCATACATTAGCATACATTAGCTTCAAGTGATTTATGAACTCCCATTTTTACCCCAGATACAGATTGAAGAATCACATCGGTTACACATCCACATTTTTACATAATGCCATACTAGTAATTGTTGTATTCTGCTACCGTTCCTATCCTCTACTATCCCCCCTCCCCTCCCCTCCCATCTTCTCTGTCTACCCCATCTACTGTAATTCATTTCTCACCTTGTTATTTTCCCATTCCATTCACAACCTCTAATATGTAATTTAGTATAACAATGAGGGTCTCCCTCCATTTCCATGCAATTCCCCTTTTCTCTCTCTTTCCCTCCCACCTCATGTCTCTGTTTAATGTTAATCTTTTCTTCCTGCTCTTCCTCCCTGCTCTATTCTTAGTTGCTCTCATTATATCAAAGAAGACATTTGGTATTTGTTTTTTAGGGATTGGCCAGCTTCACTAAGCATAATCTGCTCTAGTGCCACCCATTAGAATATGGACCCAAACAGTCCTGTTTGGAGAGCTGGTCTTGGGTGCCTATGGTTGATATACATTCTAACTTGTGAAAGTGTCACAGTACGTAGGGGCAGCCTCCATCTCATGGGACCCTTGGAAGCAACTGTTAGGACAAAGTGGTTGCTAAGGCAGTGACCTCATTCAGTTCCTGAAGGAAGTGACCTCACCTCACTTCCTTGGTGATGGAACTCTAAGAACTTGTTATCCAGGAAGACAGGCACCCAGAGCCTGTCCCATTCCCAGTCACAGTGGTCTCACTTGTTTGTATATACCAAGGACAGAGTCAGTCTTTCTTGGTACCTACTGATATGAGAATGGCCAAATTCCAGAAAAGCTCTGAAGAGGGGCCTTTCCTGAGGAAAGCAGATAGTGGTTCACCACTGGCTCCTGACATCTTCACAGAGTTGGTTAAGGAGACCAGATCTGAGACAGGACAGGCCATTTCTGGGGAACATACTATGGCCCACCAGTCAGAGGACACTCTGGATAGTCACCGACCTACTTTGGGGAAGGAGGTGCCTCTGTGGGTGTCGCTGTGTGTTTGTGGATTTGTCTCATGTTCTGAGAATAGATAGAAAAGGCCGTTTGTTTGGTTTTGAGTGAACTATTTCTAGTAAGTCATTTGACAAGGCGAGTGTTTCTATGTCTGTGTATCCCACTGTGTCCATGGTTATAGACATTAGAAAAGAGAATGCATCAATTGATGTGTCCTGTCTAGTAGTAAGCTTCCCATCATTTATTCTGCCAAATTGATGAATGGATTTTGGCTTGCCTTATCGATGGGCAACACGTGCTATTTTCCAAAGTTCCTGCGTTCTTCCTGAATTCTGGCCACTCTACAGAATAGGCTCATGGTTTTGTGTCCAAGATATGTACCACTTCCAAGCCCTGTTACATGGCCATGTACTGGATAGCTGAAGGGAATGGCGAGCATCTCAGAAAACTCAAATATCAGTGTGACCAATAAAGTCTCAGTGGAGAAACCCTGCTTTGCTTACCTATTGTTCTGTTGCCCTGAATGTCAGGAAGGTCTTTGCCTCAGTCCACCCCTTTGTGAAACCTGAAGAAAACAGGTTTCAAATGGAAATGAATGGGCATCACCTGTGCCTCTTTGCTTAATTGCTTTGGAAAGGGATGTGTCTGAATCCGCCTCTTTGCCCTGTTTGAGGCAATGGCTTAGATTCTCAGCACCTGTTGTATCTTAAGAATGATCCCATGTGTGCATCCAAAACCAAAATGGCCAAAAGAGCAGTCATTGTGGATGAAGTCTCTCCCCTTCTTCTGTTAGGTTCCTGACCTCCATCAAGTGAGAATAGGGATCCTTTGGGTCAAATGATTTCTTCAAACCCTGCAGAAGCTAGTCGATAAGTGCTTGGTTTTCTAATGACTCCAATTCACATAAAAAAATAAACCCCACAGTCAGTAGGCCTCAAATTAGAGAAGCAGAGAAGTATTAACAGCAGGCCTATTTGATCACTCCTGGTTCACAGAAAGTGTGTCCAGGCAACCCTGATTTTAGGCCATTAAGGGGCAAGGGAGATTATTTTGGAGACTGTCTTGGGCTTCGCCCCTCATGGAAACATACAGCCAGAGGTTATGATGATTGTCTATATGAAAGATCATGAGGGCCATGTGGGAGTGTTTTGGTTTTAATTGTGGCCATTTGTTTGGTGGTTGGAAGAGATGACTGGGTCCACCTTGACATGAACTCTGGTGTGATTCCCCTTAGAGACTGAGTTCTGGAACTGAACTCAGAGAATTATTGCCATGAATTGTGTTAGGATTTTAGGAGGCCATGCATGAGAGTCCCCCTTGAAAACTGAGATCTAGGCCCAGGGTGGCTTTCAACAGAGCACTGGGAATCACAGCCAAGATATCACGTGATTTTATTCTGAAAGACTTGGCAGCCATAGTTGAGAGTCGAAACACACATGGTCCTCATTGTAGACCACAATGGGCCTGGCTTCATGTGACCATTTGGCCACTTTTTGAGAAGCCTTGCCTGTGAGAATTTTCCAAAGCTTTCATTGAAATGTGCTTCCTCTACATTTAATGGTTCTGGAGTGAATTTTAACCCACAGTGCCTCCAACATCATCATTGAAAAATGGCTACAAAAATACCATAAAATTTTTGAAATTCCCATGACCAGGTGGCAATGGAGGACATTTGGATGTCCTGTTGCTGGTCATGAGTATACCACACAGTGCTTTGATTGACTGGGTTTTATGAAAATCGTGTAGAACAGAGATGCCAATAAGTTGGAGCCTGCTGAGTAGTGGGCCTAGAGCCGTGGTGGTCAGGTGTGTGATAAAACATCTGTGGTGGGGCCTTGTGGATCTTCCATTGGCTTCCAAATGGCTTGGAACTGACATGGTGCAGCGAGCAGTCCCTTCTATGTAAAGGCATCTTGTAATATTGAGAGATTTCAGGGCAATGTTCAGAATCATGTTGCTATCGTCAATGGGGCAATATATGTGGGCTAGAAGTATGTTTGGTGCATTCTCTTGCAGAAACTGACCCACCACATGTGACAGAACTCTCTCCAGCACTGTGATCCACTGAAACTCCTTTTATTTTTGAATCAAATAGCAAACTCCTAGTGCAGCAACAAGAAACACCATGAAATTTGGAGGATGACCAAATGGCTTCACAGTACACATGGGGAGACACTTAGACCCCAGTGGTCACAGTTTACCTACAAAGAGCAAATTCAGCAGTGCTGCCTCATCTTCACTGGAAAATAAGAAACCATGTCCTCCAGGTCACATAGATGCAGACCCAGCTTTGATGGTCTCACTACAAATGAAGCTAAAGCTCCAGAAAACAACATATTTTTCAGGTGCCCAACCTCAGAGGCAGTTCTTCAAGAAGTCTTTAGGCCAGCAGAGCTCCATGTTTGTGGAGTGTTTACCCTGTCCCTTACTTTTGGGAACTCCTCTACCACCTCCAGTGTTGTGAACTACTGAGCATATTCCATTCCAGATATGTATTCACAGATTTTCTAACACTTCTCCTCTAATTGTGTCTTACTTGGGGCAAAAGTAATGTCAAGCCATAGTTCTTGATGAGAGTGGGAACATTTTTGTGTAGCACATATTTGCATACACATTGGATTCATTTTCCAATTTTCCATTTGAAATACTGAATCCCTGACACTAACCCCTACCCTACTAGACTCTGACTACTAATCGTAATATCATGGAGAATAATAACCCAATCAGAATAGAAATACAAGCAGTTCAGAGGAGGCATGTTTGGTATTGTTGGACTTGCCTTTTGCATTATATACGGTAGGAGTTATAAATCTAGTCAATTTTTTTGTTGAAATAGTTCTCCGTGTGTTTTTAAAGTTAACAAATATGTGAATTTATTTCTCCCTTTCTCTGTAGCCTAGTCAGCAGATGTATTTTTATATTCATATATAGAATCCTACCTGGTATCACACGTACATTTTTGTGAGGTGGCTGACTTGGCAGATACAAATTGTGAGAAGATATCACTCCTCCTCAACGCTGTTGAAACTGAAAATTCAACCTATGGGTGAGCCTCCTATTTGAACAACATTATACATAAATCCATGTTCAGTAAAACTAATATTGTTGGATCCGTGGATGATATGTATTTCATGATAAATTTCGGTTGGCATACATAATGCTACATTGTAATGTCTCTCTGTGTGTGTATATATATATATATATATATATATATATATATATATATATATATACTCTCCAGATTTTTCAAAATATGAAATATATGTGCCTTATTGTGCACTCGCCAAATTCATTCATATTCATGTATGTGGATTTATAATCAACTTTTCAAAAGATTATTCTCAGAAATATTCATCAACCTGAAATACATATTGGTTGCCTAGTACTGAAAACTATCTTCAGTAAATGGTGCATACAAAACATAATATTTCAACATTGCAAGTTGGCCGCAAATAGAGTGCATCACACCCAGTGTACCTCGCCACATTGCAGGTGAATAACGAGTTAAAATGACAAAAGACTATCTTGTTAGGATCTTATAGAAAAATGGGTGTGCACCGAAACCTAAAAGAATGATTTCCACCAACGAGGTCCGGTAATTGAGTCTCAAACGTGAGCTGAATATGCAACCGGAGATCCGGGCTTATTGATCCCTGTGGCCCGCCCCATGGCTGCAGACATCGAGGCACCACCGAGAAGCGACTAGCATCCAGGGAGAAACGTTGCTGCAGATTCTGTGGAATCCTGCCGGCTGACACCGCACTGAGCCCCAGGCCGAGTTCGGGATTTCAGTCAGGGAAGGAAGCTCTACAGTTCTATCCCCCACAACAGAAACTCCACCAAGGAAACCAATGGCCACCATCTTGGAGAGCTGAAGTAACCACCGCCACTCTCCGATACATTGCAACAATAAAACAGTTGTGTGTTTTCCGCTCATCTCCCATACAGTAGGAAATTTGCATAAAATCTCTCCTAAGCTTTCCAGGGGAGGGATTTTCAGAGAGAGCCTGCATAAAGATTGGGGGGGGGGGGAAACTAGAGGCACCTGACCTTCAACTCCCCCTCCCATCAGTGGTGAAAACAAAATCTGTCTAGCCAGGGATGGGGGAAAGGGCAAACGGAAAAAATAATAAAAATAGAGTGCTGGGGTTCCCAATAGACACAATCCACACCCAAGAAACGGCAAGCCAGAGTACAGTTTGAGCTGCCGAGGGCATTACTCAGGGGAAATCTGGTCTAGCAGGAGAAACCAGGACTAGCAGGAGAACCCAGGGGACTAGAGGCCAGGCCCGCGTGACTGGGCGCCTGGAAAACGCTCGCCCGCCGGCAACAGCCGGCCCGCTGCAGGTGCGACTGGACGGCTGGAGACTGCCTGCCCACCAGCGACCAATCGCCTGCCATATGCCCACCCTAATGGGTGGCTAGAGATCGCACAACCGCCGGTGACAGCCCACCAGCTGACTGCGCGACTGGACAGCTCGTGACCACCTGCACGCCGGCGACCGGGAGCTGAAACCAAACAGAGACAGTACAGTCCCACACCCCCATGCAAACACCCGGGCAAAGAGCCTGGGGCCCACCATAGCAGAGAGGTGACATCACTGGAGCTCGGCCGTCGGAATTCCTTCAAAGTGGAATCCACTTTAGCATTCACAGTCTACCAACACAAAGGAGAGTCAATAGAGATATATAAAACCAAAACAAATATATAGAAGAGAGCAGAAACACAGCAATCAAATGGAGCTGGAAAGTAATGTGAACTTCATGAAAAAACAAGGGAAAAAGGTGTACAAATAATGCCGGACAACTTAATTTTACAGGAGGACCTAGAATCATCAGAAACAGGGATAGGGAAAAAACGCAATGCATCCCTAACTCAGATGGAAAGAAATATTAGAGAAGACATGAGGCAGCAAGTCCAAGCAATAAAAGAATATTTTGAAAATGAATTAAACAAACAAATTCAAATGGCAAAGAACGAGCTTCACCAAAAGACAGAGATCTTAAAAAAAATCAAACAGTAATCCTAGGAATGCAGAAAAATATAAACCACATTAAAAATTCAAACGAGAATATTGTAAATAGACTAGATCAAGTAGAAGTCAGAAGATCAGATAATGAATACAAAGTTTATCAACTTGAAAAGAATATAGTCAACACAGAAAAGATGCTTATATCCCATGAGCAATCTATTTAAGAGATATGGGATGTCATAAAAAAACAAATTTGAGAGTCATTAGGATAGAAGAAGGCATAGAGATTCAAACCAAAGGAATGGACAACATATTAAATGAAATAATTCTAGAAAACTTCCCAGAGATGAAAGATGGAATGGATTGCCAAATCCTTGAAGCCTACATGACCTCAAACATTCAAAACCATAATAGACCAACTCCAAGACATAGAATTATGAAGATAGCCAACATGCAGAACGTGGATACACGTTCTTCTCAGCAGCACAAGGATCCTACTCAAAGATAGATCATATATTATGCCATAGGGCAACCCTTAGTAAATATAAAGGCGTGGAGATAATACCATGCACCATATCTGATCATATTGGAATGAAACTGGAAATCAATGATAAAAGAAGGAAGGAAAAATCCTACATCATATGGAAAAATGAACAATATTCTACTGAATGTTCAATGGGTTACAGAAGACATAAAGGAGGATATAAAAAATTCTTAGAGACAAATGACTATACAGACACAACATACTGGAATCTATAGGACACAATGAAAGCAGTTTTAAGAGGGAAATTCATTTCTTGGAGTTCTTTCCTCAAAAAAAAAAAAAAAAAACAAATAAATGAACTCACACTACACCTCAAAAACCTAGAAAAAGAAAACGAAAACAACAGCAAATGTAGTAGAAGACAAGAAATAATTAAAATTAGAGCAGAAATCAACGAAATTGAAACAAAAAAAAACATTGAAAAAATTGATAAAACTAAAAGTTCGTTCTTTGAAAACATAAATAAGATTGACAGGCCCTTAGCCATGCTAACGAAGAGAAGAAGAAAGAGAATTCAAATTACTAACATATGGCATGAAAAAGGCATTATCACAACAGACACTACAGAAATACAGAAGATAATTAGAAAGTATTTTGAAACCCTATATTCAAATGAAATAGAAGATAGTGAAGATATCAATAAATTTCCTAAGTCATACGATGTGCCCAGATTGAGTCAGGAAGACACACACAATTTAAACCGACCAATAACAAAGGAAGAAATATAAGAAGCCATCAAAAGACTACCAACCAAAAAAAGCCCTGGAGCGGATGGGTATAGAGCGCAGCTCTACAAAACATTAAAAGAAGAATTAATACCAATACTTTTCAAGCTATTTCAAGAAATAGAAAAAAAGGTGCTCTTTCAAATTCATTCTATGAGGCCAAAATCACCCTGATCCCAAAACCAGACAAAAACACTTCAAAGAAAGAAAACTACAGACCAATGTCTCTAATGAACAAGGATGCAAACATTCTCAATAAAATCCTGGTGAATGTAATACAAAAGCATATCAAAAAATTTTGCACCATGATCAAGTAGGATTCATCCCAGGGAAGCAAGGCTAGTTCAATATACGGAAATCAATAAATGCTATTCACCACATCAATAGACTTAAAGACAAGAACCATATGATCATCTTGATAGATGCAGAAAAAACATTCGACAAAGTTCAGCCTCCCTTTATGTTCAAAACACTAAAAAAACTTGCATCCCAGGGAAGCAAGGCTAGTTCAATATACGGAAATCAATAAATGCTATTCACCACATCAATAGACTTAAAGACAAGAACCATATGATCATCTTGATAGATGCAGAAAAAACATTCGACAAAGTTCAGCCTCCCTTTATGTTCAAAACACTAGAAAAACTAGGATAACAATGTTGAGTTACCTCAACATTGTAAAAGCTATATATGCTAAACCTCAGGCTAGCATCATCGTAAATGGAGAAAAACTGAAGGCATTCCCTCTAAAATCTGGAACTAGACAGGGATGCCCTCTATCACCACTTCTATTCGATTTAGTTCTTGAAATACTAGCCAGAGCAATTAGACAAAAGAAATTAAAGACATAAAAATAGGAAAAGAAGAACGTAAATTATCGCTATTTGCAGATGACATGATAATATATTTAACAGACTCAAAAGGGTCTACAAAGCAACTGCTAGAGTTAATAAATGAATTCAGCAAAGTGGCAAGATATAAAGTCAACACGCATTAATCAAAGGCATTCCTGTATATCAGCAGCAAAACTTCTGAAATGGAAATGAGGAAAACCACTCCATTCACTATATCCACAAAGAAAATAAGATACTTGGGAATCATCCTAACGAAAGAGGTGAAAGATTTATATAATGAAAACTACAGAACCCTAAGGAAAGAGATAGAAGAAGATCTTAGAAGATGGAAAAATGTACCCTCTTCATGGATAGGCAGAACTAACATCATCAAAATGTTGATATTACCCAAAGTTCTCTACAGGTTTAAATCGGTGCCAATAAAAATTCCAACAGCATTTCTTGTAGAAATGATAAAGCAATCATGAAATTCATATGGAAAAACAAAAGACCCTGAATAACAAAAGCAATTCTAAGCAGGAAGTGTGAATCTGGAGGTATAGCGATACAAGAGTTCAAACTGTACTACAAAGCAATAGTAATAAAAACATCGTGGTACTGGTACCAAAACAGGCAGCTGGACCAATGGTATAGAATAGAGGACACAGAAACCAATCCACAAAATTACAACTTTCTTATATTTGATAAAGGGGCTAAAAACATGCAATGGAGGAAAGATAGCATCTTCAACAAATGGTGCTGGGAAAATTGGAAATCCATATGCAACATAATGAAACTGAATCCCTTTCTCTCACCATGCACAAAAGTTAACTCAAAATGGATCCAGGAGGTAGATATCAAATCAGAGACACTGTGTCTAATAGAAGAAAAAGTTGGCTACGATCTACATACTGTGGGGACGGGCTCCACATTCTTTAATAGGATGCCCATAGCCCAAGAGTTAATAACAAGAATAAACAAATGGGACTTACTTAAACTAAATTGTTTCTTTTCTCAGCAAGAGAAACAATAAGAGAGGTAAATAGAGAGCCTACATCCTGGGAACAAATTTTTACCCCTCACACTTCAGATAGAGCCCTAATATCCAAAATATACAAAAAACTCAAAAAATTAAACAATAAGATAACAAATAACCCAATCAACAAATGGGCCAAGGACCTGAACAGACACTTTACAGAGGAGGACATTCAATCAATGAACAAGTACATGAAAAAATGCTCACCATCTCTAGCAGTCAGAGAAATGCAAATCAAAACCACCCTAAGATACCATCTCACTCCAGTAAGATCGGCAGCCATTATGAAGTCAAACAAAGTAAGTGTTGGTGAGAATGTGGGGAAAAGGGTACAATTGTACACTGCTGGTGGGACTGCAAATTGGTGAGGCCAATTTGGAAAGTACTATGGTGATACCTGGGAAAGCTGGGAATGGATCCACCATTTGACCCAGCTATCACCCTTCTCAGACTATTTCCTGAGGATCTTAAAAGAGCGTACTATAGAGAAACTGCCACATCAATGATCATAGCTGCACAATTCACAATAGCTAGACTGCGGAACCAACCTAGATGCCCTTCAATAGATGAATGGATAAAAAAATGTGGCTTTTATACAAAATGGAGTATTACTCTTCATTAAAAAATGACAAAATCATAGAATTTGCAGGGAAATGGATGGCATTAGAGCAGATTATGCTAGGCGAAGCTAGCCAATCCTTAAAAAACAAATGCCAAATGTCTTCTTTGATATTAAAATAGCAACTAAGAAAAGAACATCGAGGAAGAGCATGAGGAAAAGTTTAACATTAAACAAAGACGAGTGGGGGGAGAGAAAGGGAGAGAGAAGGGAAAGCATATGGGAATAGTAGGAGACCCTCAATGTTATACAAAATTACATATAAGAGGATTTGAGGGGAAATGGGGGGGAAACAGTGGAGAGAATTGAACAACAGCAGATGAGGTAGAGAGGGAAGATGGGAGGGGAGGGGAGGGGGGATAGTAGGGGATAGGAAAGGTCACAGAATACAACAGTCACTAATATGCTATTATGTAAAAATGTGAATGTGTAACCAATGTGATTCTGCAATTCATATTTGGGGAAAAAATGGGAGTTCATAACCCAATTGAGTCAAATGTATCAAAGATGATATATCATGAGCTTTGTAATGTTTGGAACAACCAATAGAAATAAATAAATAAATAACGGTTTAAAATTGAGTGGGAAGAAATCAGCTAAAAATGGGTTGAGATGCATTCATTTTGCTAAGCAAAACTTTGTTTTGTTTAGTTGTAACTATCACAAATTTATTTTACCAGGAAATTGGCTTTTGAAAATGCACGTAAATTGAGATTAAAGGATAATTCACCTACCTTCTTGAAAAATTCATAGCATTTTCTATATTTTTCAAATTTTATTTTTTTCGTGAATATTTTGTCATGGACCAGGTCTAGTCTTAGGCTATTCTTAGAGAATACTACCTCATCTGACAAATTCGTACAATCTTTTGGATTGTTGTTTTCACCTTTTATTGAATAGTTTCTAGCTGATAATGTGTATTTTCTTTATCTTTATTTGTACGTATATACCCAACAATATCTTTGCATTTTATGTTTTACTGGGGAAGAGACTGATCAAAAGCTCTTTGTTATATGTATCAACAATCAGACATTTAGAGCACGCAATTATTCTTAATTTTGCATGAAAATATCTTTGTACTATTTTCTTATACAGATTTAGAATTATTAATATGTCCCTACTGTAATAAGTAATTACTTACAAGAAGAATTAAACAATTGACTTTATATCAATTATGAATATGAAAAGTACTAAAATAAGGATTTGGCAATTAATACACAATTGATAGAAATTAAAATCACAAGAAAGCCATTTAAAATGTCAGTGCATATGGTCCTTAAATAATAGGTAATTCAAAAAACTTTTTTTTAATTCATAAGATTTAATATGCCGTATTACAGCTTAATGTGATATAAAACCTTAAATTATCAGTATTGATAAAAAAGAATGATACCTGTTTATTTAAATATGTTTATTTGATTTTCACTGTAAGATGTTAATTCTGGAAGGCTTGAGAATTAAGAAAGTTTTGGTCTATATTATTTTTAACAGGCTAATCAAAGTACTTTTAAATATATATGTATATATATATATATATATATATATATATATATATATATATATATAATATGTAATGCATATGCATGAATATAGATACATATGTATAAAAATGTATTTTAATATATCTATCAGGTGATTATAATTATTAAATTTTCTCAAGAAAAAAACAATGACTATAAAAAACAGTCTTAAATTTAAATTTCATAGCATACTACTGTTTGTAATGACATGAGAGAAAAACAGATATGAAAGGAAAACGAAAAAGGAAGAGAGAGAAGGGGGAAAATGAGGAAGAAAGTGAGTAAAGATGAGGGAGAGGTGTGTTCGATGTAAAGATAAAAGTGGAGGGGCTGGGTTTGTGGTTCAGTGGTAACATGCTTTTCTAGCATGTGTGGGACACTGGGTTCTATTCTAAGCACCACATACAAATAAACAAAATGAAGGTCAATCACAACTGAAAAAATAAAAAATAAAAAAGTAGAAATATTAGCAAAACTCCAAGCTTTTATGAATGTTAAATTTAAAAAAAAAATATGTAACATAGCCTTATGTAATTTCTAGACTATCCAAAAGAGTCATTAAATGTTAGATTATTAGTGCAATAACTAAAAATCCATTGCTCTTTAATCAACATTCTGTGGCATGCTAGTGGTAAAATAAATTCTATTATAACACCAAAAAAAATCTAATATTTCTATAGTAACTGACCCAGTTTAATATCAAGGCTAGCAGATTCCTATGGGACATGATGTGTATTTTGACATTCATTTTTATTCAACACTGGAACATTACTATTTCTTCAGTTTATGCACATCATAGGATATATATTTCATCCACAAGTTTGCTAATTTATACGCATTTGTTTCACTTTCAGTCACTTCCTGCTTCAGAACACATGTATTTCTTATGTTTCTTGACTGCTCTTTTCATGAGACTTCTTTCCAAACACATTATTGTCGATTTCCATTATCACATTTGAAGCAAAACTCACACACCCGTATGATAAACCAAACCCTAATATTACCATTAGATGTACAACTAGCTGGAATGAATGATTGTATATCAATATAAGATTTCTTACTTAGTTTCAGATATCAATTAAATCCATTATTTAAAGTGGAACCAGTTATATTATTTATTCACAGTATGGTCTTTTCATGCATTATCTCTATATTCATAGACACAGGGTACACCTCTTTGTACCCCCAATACTAATTTATACGTCTTCAAAATATTGCTCCCAGAAATGGTGGAAGAAATGCACATGTCACCTGATTTACATATACATTTTATCACAGTAATATTCTGGACACAAACAGCAAAGGTGACACTTATGATTTTACCAAACCTAAATGGAAAGTGAAGATGGATTACTAAAAACATCCATGTCCAGGTTGCCTAATGCTCTCAAATGTGAATCCTATTCTTGACTACATATTTGTTTCTTCCTAAGATTATATATTCAACCTCAAGCCCCTTGAAAATGTCTAATCTTATCACTCACTTTATCATTTGCCTGATTTCCTAATGTCTCTATTGATATCTGCTTTCCTACATATTTTCCCCAGATTATCACTGTGACTGACTCTTCACATGTGCTCACATTTACATTCAATCTCTACCAGAAGCCCTATTGCTAAAGAACTTTTGGTCCAAATGCTATACTCACTCTTCGTTCTAAACCTACCGACTATCTTTCTAATAATACCGACTATCCCTTTTTGTCTAGAAGTTCTCTTTGACATTCCATCATTCAAGGTACAAAGTCCTATGCCATTGAACATTGATTTATCTGAGACATTTCTGCAGAACATAATTCAAAGCTAAGTATCCCAATCAAGGGCCCAATGCCCTTCTGGGCTTCAAATCTTACCTAGATTACTGTTTTCATTCTTATATTTCACTTTTACATTCTTGTAAATATTACAGGTTCCCATTACCATTATTCATCCTGCAGAATGATTCAAATCGAACTTTTATTAACCGTAACCATACACTCTTCCTTCAATCAAACTTTACAGAAGAGCAGGGACAGAGTTGCTTTCACAATACAGGAATGTAGGGGTTCTTAAACCTGCTGAGATCCTCAAAGGTCCATGCAGAAATGATCCCTGGAGAAGATGTAGACAGCTATGAAGGAGTTGAGAGAGCAAAAGTCATCTTGCATGGCAAACCCCCTTGTCAGGATGAAGGGATGTGTCTGAATCAGTCTCTCTATTCTAAATGTAGAGAAGATGGACCAAACCAGGCCTGTGTGGGGAGATGTTCCCAGGCGCCTATGTTTGATATACCATTCTATCTTGTGAAATTGTCACCGAAAGTAGGGGCAGCCTCTATCTCATGGGACCCTTGGAAGCAAATGTTAAATCAAAGTGATTGCCAAGGTAGTGACCTCATGCAGTTCCTGAAGATAGTGACCTACCTCACTTCCTTGGTGATGTAACTCTCTGAACTTGGAATCCAAGATGCCAGGCTCCCAGAGCCAGTCCCAGTCCCAATCCCAGTGGGCTCACTTGTTTGGATGTACCAAGGACAGAGTCAGTATTTCTTGGTATCTACTGATGTGAGGATTGCCAAATGCCAGGACAGATCTGAAGAGGGGCCTTTCCTGAGAAAGCAGGTAGTGGCTCACCGCTGGCTCCTGAGAACTTCACAGAGTTGGCAAAGGAGACAGATCTGAGACATGACAGGACATTTCATTGGAACATAATATGGCCCAACAGACAGAGGACACTCCAGATAGTCAGAGACATACTTGCGGGAAGGAGATGCCTTTGTGAGTGTGAGTGTCAGTTTGTGGTTTGTCTCATATTCTGAGAATAGGTAGGAAAGACAGTTTGTTTGGTTTGGAATAGACTGTTTCTAGTAAGTTTTTTGACAAGGTGAGTGATTCTATATCTGTGTATCCCACTGTGTCCGTGGTTGTAGACATTAGAAAAGAGAATGCATCAATGGATATGTCCTGTCTAGTAGAAAGCTTTCCAGCATTCATCCTGCCCAATTTATGAATGAACTGCAGCTTGCCTTATGGATGGACAACACCTACTATCTTCCTAAGTTTCTGTTTTCTTCCTGAATTCTGGCCACTCTGCAGAATAGGCTCATGGTTTTGTGTCCAAGATATGTACCACCTCCAAGCTCTGTGACATGCCCATGTACTGGATAGCGGTAAGGAATGGGAACATCTCAGAAAACTCAGATATCAGTGTGACCAGGAAATTCTCAGTGGAGAAACCCTGCTTTGGGCCATTCTCTTACCTATGTTTCTGTTGCCCTGAATGTTAGGAAGGTCTTTGCCTCAGGCCACCTCTTTGTGAAGCCTGAAGAAAACAGTTTTCAAATGAAAATGAATGGCCATCTCCTGTGGCTCTTTGCTTAATTTCTTTGGAAAGGGATGTGTCTTAATCAGCCTCTTGGACCTGTGTGAGGTTGTGGCTTAGATTCTCAGCACCTGATGGATCTAAAGAAAGATCCCATGTGTGCATCCAAACCAAAATGGCAAAAAGATCCGTAATAGTAGATGAAGTGTCTTGCCTTCCTTTGTTAGGTTCCTGACCTACATCAAGTGAGAATAGGGATCCTTTGGGACAAATGAAATCTTCAAAGCCCTAAAGAAGTGCTTGGGTTTTCTCATTATTCCAAATCACATAAAGAATTTATACCTGACAGGCAGTAGGCTTCAAAATGGAGAAGCAGAGCAGTATTAACTGCAGTCCTATTTTATCACTCCTGCTTCAAATGCAGGGTGTCCAGGCCCCCATGACTTTAGGCAAATTAGGGGTAAGAGAGCTTATTTTGGACACTAACACATACCCCACTAGACTCTGACTACTAATCCTAACATGATGGAGAATAATAACCAAAACAGAATAGAAATACAAGCAGTTCAGAGGAGTCATGTTGTATAATTGGACTTGCCTTTTGCATTATATAGGGTAGGAATTATAAATCTAGTCAATTTTTAATTAAAACAGTTCTCCATGTGTTTTTAAAGTTAACAAATATGTGAATTCCTCTCTCCCTTTCTCTGTGGCCTATTCAGCACATGTGTTTTTATATGCACATATAGAATCCTACCTGGTATCACATGTACATACTTGACAGGTTGCTGACTTGGCAGATGCAAATTGTGAAAAGAGATCACTCCTCTTAATGCTGTTGGAACTGAAAATTCAAACTATTGGTGACCTTCCTAGCTGAACAAAATTATATATAAATCCATGTTCAGTAAAAAGTATATTTTGGGATGTGTGGATTATATATATTTCATGATAAATTTTGATTGGCATATATATTGCTACTTTTTAATGTCTGTGTGAGTGTGTGTGTGTGTGTGTGTGTGTGTATATATATATATATATATATATATATATATATATATATATATATACACTCTCCAGATTTTTGAAAAAATGAAATATATGTGTCTTATTATACACTCCCTAAATTTATTCATGTTCATGTATGTGGATTTATTATCAACTTTTCACAAGATTATTCTCAGAAATATTCATCCACCTGAAATACATATTTGTTTCCTAGTACTGAAAACTAACTTCAGTGAATGATGCATACAAATCCTAATATTTCTACAGTTACTGACCAAGTTTAAGATCAATGCAAGTAGATTCCTATGGGACATGACATGTATTTTGATGTTCATTTTTTTTCAACACTGGTACATTACTATTTCTTCAGTTTATGCACATCATAGGATATATATTTCATCCACAAGTTCGCTAATTTATATCAATTTGTTTCACTTTCAATTACTTCCTGCTTCAGAACACATGTATTCCTCCATGTTTCTTAACTAGTCTCTTCATGAGACTTCTTTACAAACACATTATTTTCGATTTCCATAATTACTTTTGAAGCAAAACTCACACACACTTAATGACAAACCATAACCCTAATATTACCATTAGATGTATAACTGATAGGAATGAATGACTGTGTATCAATATAAGATTTCTTATATATTTTAAGATATCAATTTAATCCATTGTTTAAAGTGGAATCAGTTATATTATTTATCCACAGTATCATCTATTCATGCATTATCTCTATATTCATAGACACAGGGTACACCTCTTTGTACCCGCAGTACTAATTTATACATCTTGAAAATATTGCTCCCTGAAATGGTGGAAAAAATACTTATGTCACCTGATCTACATATACATTTTATCACAGTACTATTTTGGATACAAAATGCAAAGATCACACATATGTTTGTACAAAAGCCTAAATTGAATGGGAGCATGGATTACTAAAAACATTGATGTCTAGGTTGCCTAATTCTCTCAAATGTCCATCCTATTTGTGACTACATATTTGTTTCTTTGAAGATTATATAGTGAATATCAACCCTGTTAAAATGTCTAATCCTATCACTCACTTTATACTTTGCCTGATTTCCTACTGTCTCTATTGATGTTTCCTTTCCTACATATTTTCTCCAGTTGAAATATGTGACTGACTCTTCACATGTGCTGACATTGACATTCATTCTATTACCGAAACCCTATTGATAAAGAACTTTTGGTCCATATCCTGTACTCACACTTCTTGCAAAACCTACTGACTATCTTCCTAATCCTATGGACTATCCCTGTTTGAGTGGATGTTCTTTTCTACAATCTATCATCCAAGGTACAAGGTCCTATGTCATTGATTATCGATTTATCTGAGACATCACTGCAGAACGTAATTCAAAGCTAAGTATCCCAATCAAAGGCCCAATGCCAATATGGACTTTAAATCTTACTAAATTTCTGTTTTAATACATATTTTTCAACTCTATATTCTTATATATATCACAGATTCCCAATACCATTATTCATCCAGCAAAATGGTTCCTAACCCAAAACAAACATGTAATTAACCCTAACCATAAACTGTTCCCTCAATCTACCTTTATAAAAGAGCAGGGACAGAGTTGGTCTTACAATACAGGAAAGTAGGGGATTGTCCACCTGCTGAGAACCTCAAAGGTCCATTCAGAATTGATCCCTGGAGAAGATGTAGGCAGGTATGAAGGTCCTGAGAGATTAAAAGTCATCTTCCATGGCAAACAACCTGGTCAGGATGAAGGCTTTTGTCTGAATCAGCCTCTCTCTTCTTAATGTAGATAAGATGGACCAAATGAGGCCTGTGTGGAGAGCTGTTCCCGGGTGCCTATGGTTGATATACCATTCTAACTTGTGAAAGTGTCACAGAAATACGGTCAGCCTACATGTCATGGGAACCTTGGATGCATGTGTTAGGACAAACTGGTTGCCAAGGCAGTAACCTCATTCAGTTCCTGAAAGAAGTTACCTCACCTCACTTTTTTGGTGATGGCACTTTCTGAACTTGGGATCCAGGAAGCCAGGCATCTAGAGCCTGTCTCAGTCCCAGGCCTAGTGGTCTCACTTGTTTGATTTAACAAGGACAGAGTCAGTCTTTCTTGGTATCTACTGATGTCAGGATGGACAAATGACAGGAAAGCTCTGAAGAGGGGCCTTTCCTGACAAAGAAGGTAGTGGCTCACTGTTGGCTCCTGACAACTTCACAGAATTGCCCATGGACACCAGATGTGAGATAGGAGAGGCTATTTCGGGGGAACATAGTATGGCCTATCAGTCAGAGAACACTCCGGATAGTCACAAACCTACTTGGAGGAAGGAGGTGCTTATCTGGCTGTGGGTGTGGGTTTCTGGTTTTTTTCTCATGCTCTGAGAATATGTCCAAAAGTCGGTTTGTTTGGTTTGAAGTAAAGTGTTTCCAGAAAATCGTATGAAAAGGCGAGTGTTTCTATGTCTGTGTATCTCACTGTGTCCGTGGTTGTAGACATTAGCAAAGAGAATGCATCAATGGATGAGTCTTGTCTAGTAGAAAGCTTCCCAGCATTCATCCTTCCCAATTTATGAATGGACTGCGTCTTGCCTTATGGATCGGCAACACCTGCTATCTTCCTAAGTTACTGTTTGCTTCCTGAATTCTGGCCACTCTCCAGAATAGGCTCATGGTTTTGTGTCCAAGATATGTACCACCTCCAAGCTCTGTGACACGGCCATGTATTGGTTAAATGAAGGGCATGGCGAGCATCTCAGAAAACTCAGATATCAGTGTGACCAGTAAATACTCAGTGGAGAAACCATGCTTTGGGCCTTTTCCTTACCTATTGTTCTGTTGCCCCTTGACCTTGTGTAATTCTGTGGCTTAGATTCTCTGAACCTGATGGATCTAAAGAGAGATCCCATGTATGCATCCAAAAGCAAAATGTCCAAAAGAGCAATCATTGTGGATGAAGTCTCTCTCCTTCCTTTGTAAGGTTCCTGACCTCCATCAAGTGAGAATAGGGCTCCTTTGGGTCAAATAAGTTCTTCAAAGCCCTGCAGATTCTAGCCCATAGGTGACTGGGTTTTCTCATGACTCCAATTCACATGAAGAATCTAAATCCCACCATCAGTAGGCCTCAAATTTAAGAAGCAGAGCAAAATAAACGGCAGGCCTATTTGATCACTCTTAGTTCACAGGAAGGGTGTCCAGGCCACCCTGACTTTAGGCAAATGAGGGGCAAGGGAGCTTTTTTTGGACACTGTCTTGGGCTGCACCCCTCACGGAAACCTCCAGCCAGAGGTTATGATGAGTGTCTGTATGGAAGAAAATGAGGGCCATGTGGGAGTGTTTTGGTTTTAATTGTAGTCATTTTTGTGGCGGTTAGTAGAGATGACATGGTCCACCTTGGCTTGAACTTTGGTGGGATTCCGCATAAAGACTGAGTTCTCGTACTGAACTCAGAGAAGTATTGCCATGAATAGTGTTGGAATTTTAGGAGGCCACGCACGATAGTCGCCCTTGGAAACTGAGATCTAGGCCCAGGGTAGCTATTCACAGAGCACTGGAAATCTCAGCCAGGATATCACATGATTTTATTCTGAAAAACTTGGCAACCATTGTTGAGAGTCAAAACACACATGGACCTCACATTGTAGACCTCAATTTTCAAGGATTCATGTGACCTTTTGGCCACTCTTTGGGAAGACTTTCCTGTGAGACATCTCCAGATATTTCATTGAAATGAGCTTCCTCACCATTTAATAGTTCCAGAATGCCTCCAACTTCATCCTTGAAAAATGGCTAGGTCAATATATCATGAAAATTTTAAAATTCCCGTGACAAGTTGGCACTGGAGATTCTTTGAATATCTTGTGGCTGATCATGAGAATAACAGTCAGTGCCTTGATTGACTGGTTTTCATTAAAATTGTACAGAACAGAGATGCCAGGAAGTTGGAGCCTCCTGAGGAGTGGGCCTAGAACAGTGGTTGGCAGGTGTGTGATAAAACATCTGCGGTTTGGTCATGTGGATCTGCCTTTGGCTTCCAAATTGCTTGTGACTGATATGGTGGAGCCAGCAGTCCCTTCAATGTAAAGGCATCTTGTTATATGCAGAGGTTTTAGGGAAATATTAAGAATCAGGTTGCTATGGTCAAGGGGGCAACTATGTGGGATATAAGCCTGTTTGGTGCATTCTCCTGCAGACCCTGACCCACCACACGTGACAGAACTCCCTCACGCACAGAGTAACAGTTGAATTCTTTGTATTTCGTGAAACAAATACCAAAATCCCAGTGCAGCAGCAAAAAACACCACGAAAAGTGGAGAATGACCAAATAGCTTCACAGGCCCATGTGGATACACTTAGCCCCCCGTGTCCACAGTTTACCTACAAAGAGAGTATTCAGCACTGCTGACTCATGTTCAATGGAAAATAAGAAACCATGTCCTTCAGGTCACATAGATGAAGACCCTGATTTGATGGTCTCACTACAAACGAAGCTGAAGCTCCCGACAACAACATATATTCCAAGTGCCCAACCTCAGAGGCAGTTTCTCAAGAAGTCTTTAGGCCAGCAGAGCTCCATGTTTTTGGAATGATTACACTGTCCCTTACTTTTGGAATCTCCTCTACCTCCTCCAAGGTTGTGAACTCCTGAGCATATTCCATTCCAGATATTTATTCACAGACTTTCTAACTCTTCTCTTCTAATTGTGTCTTACTCTGGGCGATTGTAATGTCAAGGCATTGTTCTGGATGAGAGTGGGAAGATTTTTGTGTATCACATATTTACATACACATTGGATTCATTTTCCAATTTTCCTTTCAAAATACTGAATACCTCACACTAACACCTACCCTACTAGACTCTGACAACTAATCCTAATAAGGTGGAGAAAAATAAACCAAAAAAATAGAAATGCAAGCAGTTCAGAGAAGGCATGGTGTATAGTGGAATTGCCTTTTGCATTATTTAGGGTAGGAGTTATAAATCTAGTCAATTATTTGTTAAAATATTTCTCCATGTGTTTTAAAGTTAACAAATATGTGAATTCCTGTTTCCCTGTCTCTGTAGCCTATTCAGCACATGTATTTTTACATGCAATTATAGAATCTTACCTGATACCACACGTACATTCTTGTGAAGTGGCTGACTTGGCAGATACAAATTTTAAGAGATCACTCCTCCTAAGCGCTTTAGAACTGAAAATTCAACCTATGCGTGAGCTTCCTAGTTGAACAACATTATACATAAATCCATGTTAAATAAAATAAATATTTTTGGATCTCTGGATGATATAAATTTCATGGTGAATTTCCTATAGCATATATTATGCTATTTTTAATGTCCGTGTGTGTTTGTGTGTGTGTATGTGTATATATATATATATATATATATATATATATATATATATATATATATATATTCTCCAGATTTTTCAAAATATGAAATATGTGTCTTATTATAAACTCCCTTAACTCATTCATATTCAAGTATGTGGATTTATAATCAAATTTTCTCAAGAGTATTCTCAAAATATTCATTCTCCTGATATACATATTTGTTTCTTAGTACTGAAAACTAACTTTAGTGAATGGTGCATACAAATCCTAATATTTCTACAGTAGCTGACCTAGTTTAACATCAATTCAAGTAGATTCCTATGGGACATGATGTGTATTTGGATGTTCGTTTTATTCAACACTGGTACATTACTATTTCTTCAATTTATTCACATCATGGAATATATATTTCATCCACAAGTTCGCAAGTTTATAGGCATTTGTTTCACATTCAATCATTTTCTTCTTCAGATCACATGTATTCCTCCATGTTTCTTGACTGGTCTTTTTATGAGACTTCTTTCCAAACACATTATTTTCGATTTCTAGGATCACTTTTGAAGCAATACTCACACACCTTTCATGATAATCCATAACCCTAATATTACATTTAGATGTATTACTGGTTGAAATGAATGATATTATATCAATACAAGATTTCTTATAATATTTCATATATTAATTCAATGCATTATTTAAAGTGGGAACAGTTAAATTATTTATTCAAAATGTGGTCTATTCATGCATTATGTCTATATTCATGGACACAGGGTACACCTCTTTGTACCCCCAATACTAATTTATAGCTCTTGAAAACCTTACTCCCAGAAATGCTTGAAGAAATGCTCATGTCACCTGATCCACATATACATTCTATGACAGTAATATTCTGGACAAAAAATGCAAAGGTCACACTTATGATTGTACCAAAGCCTAAAAGGAAAGTGAACATGGATTACTAAAAGCATCCATGTCCAGGTTTCCTAATGCTCTCAAATGTCAATCCTAATGGTCACTGCATATTTGTTTCTTCTTAAGATTATATATTCAAACTCAACAGTGTACAAAATGTCTAATCCTATCACTCACTTTATACTTTGCCAGATTTTTTAAAGTCTCTATTATTATCTGCTTTTCTACATATTTTTCAAAGTTCATCATTGTGACTGAATTTTCATATGTGCTGACATTTACATTCACTCTCTAACTGAAACCCTATTGCTAAAGAAATTTCCGTCCAAATCCTGTACTCACTCTTCTTCCTAAACCTACCGACTATCTACCTAATCCTACCGACTATCCCTTTTTGACTGGATGTTCTCTTCCTCATTCAATCATCCAATGTACAAGGTCCTATGCCATTGTAAATGGATTTATCTGAGACATCTGTGCAGAACCTAATTCAACACTACGTATCCCAATCATGGGCCCAATGCCCTTCTGGGCTTCAAATCCTAGATTTCTGTTTTCATACATATATTTTACCAATATAATTTAATAAATATCGCAGGTTCCCAATAAAATTATTCATCGCTCAGAATGATTCCTAACAAAATCGAACCTGTTATTACCCAAACCATACACTGTTCCCTCAATCTAACTTTATAGAAAAGCAGGGACAGAGTTGGCCTTACAATACAGGAGTGTAGGGAAACTTCCACCTGCTGAGAACCTCAAAGGTCCATGCAGAAATGATCCATGGAGAAGATGTAGGCAGCTATGAAGGACCTGAGGGAGGAAAAGTCAACTTCCATGGTAAACAACCTGGTCAAGATGAAGGGATGTGTCTGAATCAGCCTCTTTCATCTTAATGTAGAGAAGATGGACCAAACCAGGCCTGTGTGGAGAGCTGTTCCCGGGTGCCTATGGTTGATATACCATTCTAACTTGTGAAAATGTCAGAGCGAGTAGGTGCATCCTCCATCTCATGGGACTCTTAGAAGCAACTTTTAGGACAAAGTTGTTGTCAAAGCAGTGACCTCATTTAGTTCCTGAAGGAAGTGACCTCACCTCACTTCCTTGATGAAGGAACTCTCTGAACTTGGGATACAGGAAGTCAGGCACCCAGAGCTAGTCCCAGTTCATGTCCCAGTGTTCAAACTTGTTTGGATTTTCCAAGGACAGAGACAGTCTTTCTTGGTACCTACTGATGTGAGGATAGCCTAATGCCAGGAAGGTCTGAGGAGGGGCCTTTCCTGAGAAAGAAGGTACTGGCTCACCGCTGGCTCCTAACAGCTTCACAGAGTTGGACACGGAGACCAGATCTGAGACAGGACAGCCCATTATGGGGGAATATGTTATGGCCCACCAGTCAAAGGTCACTCCATATTTTCACAGACCTACTTGGGGGTCTGTGTGGGTGTGGGTGTGGGTGTGGGTGTGGGTTTGTCATTTTGTCTCATGTTCTGAGAATAGGTAGGAAAGTCGTTTTGTTTGGTTTGGTGTGAAATGTTTCTAGTAAGTCTTTTGACAAGGCGAGTGTTTCTATGTCTGTGTATCCCACTGTGTCCGTGGTTGTAGACATTAGAATAGAGAGTGCATCAATACATATGTCCTATCTAGTAGAAATCTTACCAGCATTCATCCTGTCCTATTTATGAATGGTCTGCGGCTTGCCATATGGATCGGCCACTCCTAATATCATCCTAAGTTCCTATTTTCTTTCTGAATTTTGGCCAAACTCCAGAATAGGCTCATGGTTTTGTGTCCAAGATATGTACCACCTTTAAGCTCTGTGACATGGCCATGTACTGGATAGCTGAAGGCAATGGTGAGCATCTCAGAAAACTCAGATATCAGTGTGACGAGGAAAGTCCCAGTGGAGAAACCCTGCTTTGGGCCTTTTGCTTACCTATTGTATTATTGCCCTGAATGTCAGGAAGGTCTTTGCCTCAGGCCACCCCTTTGTGAAGACTGAAGAGTTTTCAAATGGAAGTGAATGGGCATCACCTTTGGCTCTTGGCTTAATTGCTTTGGAAAGGGATGTGTCTGAATCAGCTTCTTGGCCCTGTGTGAGGATGTGGCTTAGATTCTAAGCACCTAATGGATCTAAAAAAATCCCATGTGTGCATCCAAAACCAAAATAGCCAAAAGAGCAGTCATTGTGGATGAAGTCTCTCACCTTCCTCTGTAAGGTTCCTGACCTCCATCTTTGAGAATAGTGATCCTTTGGGTCAAATGAGTTCTTCAAATCACTACAGAGGCTAGGCCATAGGTGCTTGGGTTTTCTCATGACCCCAATTAACATAAGAAATCTAAACCCCACAGTCATTAGGCCACAAAATGGAGAATCAGAGCAGTATTAAGGGCAGGCCTCTTAGATCACTCCTGGTTCACAGGAAGGGTGTCCCTGCCACACTGACTTTAGGCAAATGGGAGAAAGGGACCTTATTTTGGATACTGTCTTTGGCTTTGGCCCTCATGGAAACCTACAGCCTGAGGTTATGATTAGTGTCTATATGGAAGAAGATGAGGGCCATGTGGGAGTGTTTTGGTTTTAATTGTGGTCATTTTTGTGGCTGTTGGAAGAGATGACTGAGGCCACCTGGGCTTGAACACTGGTGTGATTCCCCTTAGAGACTGAGTTATGGAACTGACCTCAAAGAAGTATTGCCATGTATTGTGATGGGATTTTAGGAGGCCACACATGAGAGTCGCCCTTGGAAATTGAGATCAAGGCCCAGCGTGGCTTTCCACAGAGCACTGGGAATCTCAGGAAGGATATCACATGATTTTATTCTTAAAGAATTGGCAGCCATAGTTGCAAGTCAAAACACAAAAGGATCACACATTGTAGACCTCAAACGCCTGGCTTAATGTGACCTTTTAGCCTGTCGTTGGGAAGAATTGCCTGTTAGAATTCTCCAGAGATTTCATTGAAATGAGCTTCCTCTCCATTTAATGGTTCCTGAATGAATTAAACTCCACAGTGCCTCAAACTTCATCCTTGAAAAAAGGCTATATAAATACCATTAAATTTTTGAAATTCTCATGAACAGGTGTCAGTGGAGAACCTTTGGATGTCTTATAGATGATCATGAGTGTACCAGACAGTGCCTTGATTGACTGGGTTTCATGAAAATCGTGTAGAACAGAGATGCCAGTAATTTGGAGCCCGATGAGTATTCGGCCTAGAGCAGTGGAGTGTAAGTGTTTGTTAAAACATCTGTGATGGGGTCATGTGGATCTGCCATTGGCTTCCAAATGGTTTGTGACTGACATGGTGCAGCCCCCATACCCTTGTATGTAAAGGCATCTTGTTATACGGAGAGGTTTCAGGGCAATGTTTAGAATCAGATTTCTATTGTCAAGGGGGCAAGCTATGTGGGATAGAAGCCTGGTTGGTGCACTCTCCTGCAGACCCTTAACCAACACACGTGACAGAACTCCCTCCAGCACTCTGTCCTAGTTGACCTCCTCGTATTTCATGAAGCAAATACCAAACTCCCAGTGTAGCTGCAAGAAACACCATGAAAAGTAGAGGAAGACCAAATGGCTTCAAAGTCCACACTGGGAGACACTTTGCCCCAAAATGGCAACAAATTACCTACAAAGAGAGAATTCAGCCCTGCTGCCTCATGTTTATTGGAAAAAAAGAAACCATGTGCTCCAGGACACACAGAAGCAGACCCAGATTTGATGGTCTCACTACAAAGGAAGTTAAAACTCCTGACTACAACATATATTTCAAGTGCCCAACCTCAGAGGCAGTTTCTCAAGAAGTCTTTAGGCCAAGAGAGCTTCATGTTTGTGGAGTTTTTACCATGTACCTTACTTTTCAAAACACCTCTACCACCTCCAAGGTTGTTAACTACTGAGCATTTTCCATTCCAGATGTGTATTCACAGATTTTCTAACTCTTCTCCTCTTTTTGTGTCTTACTTGGGGTGAAGGTAATGTCAAGGCATTGTTCTGAATGAGAGTGGGAAGACTTTTGGGTAGCATATATTTGCATACACATTGGATTCATTTTCCAATTTTCTATTCGAAATACTGAATCCCTGACTGTCAGAGGTAGAAGGAATTCTCCTTCAAAGAATAGCCTGACACTTACAAGAAACAGCCACCAGGAGACATCCTGTCTGGGAGACATCCTGTAGCCATCTGTCTCCCTGAGACATCCTGTGCCCATCTGTCTTTCTTAAACTTCCTGAGGTTATCTCACCTTGTGAAGACATCTAGGAAGTGCCGATAAGAGAGATTTCCCACATCCAGCATACAAATACCCCTGTGTGAACAATAAAAGTTTGCAGCTTGATCAGAACTCCTGTCTTGCTGTCATCTCTCGTGTCTCTTGTCCCTTCATTCCTCCCTATCTAGGTTCGCTGCCCACGTTGATGTGTCCTGCCGGCCGGGACATCTGGCGCCCACTGACTGGGGCTCTAGCTTTTGATTGAGGGGGACCCCATCCTCCTGGAAGATTTGGTCAAGCGGAGCTTGCAGTAACCGCAGAAGACACCACCGAGAGACAGATCCAGGAGGAGGGTGGGGATGACACACGGTGATTGACACACCATGGGGCAAGCAGTTTCGTCACATGATTTGTTTTTGTCAGGCTACAAGGAGTCCTTCCAGACATGGGGGAGCGTATTAAGAAAAAAGACTTAAATTTTTTTTCTTTTCACACATAAGAGAGCAGTGTCCATGGTTTCCTCTTGAAAGGACCATTGATGGTAAAAGATGGCTTAGAGTAGGAGACTGTTTAAAAGATTATTATGAATCCTTTGGCCCAGAAAAAGTGCCTGTTCCCACCTTTTCTTACTGGAACTTAATTAAAAGAATTCTTAAAAGTTCACCCTTTGACAATGGTACCTTAAAAGTTGTCAAGGTTGGGAAAGAGACTATGCAAATACTTCTCATATCCCCTCGGCATGTCCATCAGTTAGTATAGACATAGACCCTTCTCAGGCTCCCCAGGACCGTCGGAACCTTCCTGGTCCCCCTCAAAATACCACCCTAATGAATAAGGCTCCAATGATTACCAACTGCCTTTATCCAGTTTTAAATACCGGAGACTCATTGACCCCTGTAGAGGAGGCTACCTTGGAGAAGGAAGCAGCTCGCTACCATTCAGAAGACCCTCCACCTCTCAAGACCCTGCCACAGCTTATAGGACTTACACATCCACCTCCCTCCTATATCCCTCCTGCCTTTTGTGCTCTGGCCCTTCAGGGAACAAATGCCCCCCCCCCGATATTTTCTCCCCACTTCCCTTGCCTAAACTGGCTCCTTTGTGAGCATCCTTTAAACATACACAGGAACAGATCCAACCTTTAAAAGAATTAAGATCCCTTCACTCTGAGCTCTCTTCATTAGCCTTAGGTATGGAGTCAAAGCAACTGGCCTACAGTGGTCTAATACAAAGGCGAAGCCACTCCATTGACCTGTGCTCGCCTTCCCAGTCACCACCAGTCTGATAGATAAGCCTGCCCAGGCTGAGGTCAAAGAATTAGACGAGGATAAAGAGGAGGAAGAGGGGAAATGGATTAAGGAGATCAGGACTCAGAAGATGAGGAGTTCAGCCCTAGGCAGGCAGGAACCCAGAGTCTACAAAAAATTAAGCCTGCATTTTCCTGAAAAACTTAAAATGGCTTGTGCTCACTATGGCCCCATTGCACCCTACACGTTGGCTTTATTAGAAAGCCACAGCACACAATGACTTACTCCCAATGATTGGAAATTTTTAGACCAAGCTACCCTCAGTGCCAGAGACTTCCTGTTATGGAATGAAGATTTCAAAGAGCACTGTCGGGAAACTGCTCAAAAAATTTTAACTAAGGCCTTCTCTAAATCCAGGACTTATGTTAAGCTAGTGGGCAATGTGCCTTTTGACAATAAAACTAAACAGGCACATTTCCCTGCTGGACTTTTGATGCAGATTCAGATGGCTGGCTTACATGCTTGGAGACACCTCCCTCAAAAGCCTCGGCTACCACTTCCCTGGCAAAAATTTGACAAGGGCCCGACGAGCCTTATAGCGACTTTGTTCCCCGGCTTAACCTAGCTGTGGAATGCTTGCTTGGACCAAGCGAAAGCAAAAGCGCTTTTGTAAAACATCTTGCCTTTGAAAACGCCAACCCGGCATGTCAGGATGTTCTTCAACCACATAAGGATAAAGGGAAACTTTCTGACTTTATTAGACTCTATGCAGGGGTAGGTGCAGCCCATGCCATGGGTCTTGCCCTAGGTGCCACCTTTACCAAGACCTTTCACAATCCTGGCTCACGTACTTGCTTTACTTGTAAACAACCTGGCCATTTTGCACGCAAGTGTCCGACAGGCAAAAAAAGCCTAGGAATAGCGTCTCCTTCAACTGGGGCTATACCGCCCCAAGCTATCCTTTGCCCTAGATGTGGTAAAGGTCATCACTGGGCCAGTGAGTGTAGATCTAAGACAAATGCCCTCAGACAGCCTATTTTTTCCTGCTTCTTGGGAAACTCCCTGCGGGGCCAGCCCCGGGCCACGACATCCCCCAGGACAAACCCAGGGGCAATAAGATTTGTTCCCTCCCAAACTCCCAACCTACCTCAAAATTCTTCTCCACAATTGCCTCCCTCCAACTAGCCACTCCAGGCAGCGCAGGATTGGACCTCTGTGCCACCACCGATACTATATTGGACTCAATGCAAGGACCCCAGATAATACCCACTGGAATTATGGGTCCCCCTCAATCTCATATGTGTGCCCTTATTTTTGGGAGAGCCTCTACTAACTTACATGGTGTTCAGGTCTTCCATGGCATTAATAATAATGATTTCACTGGAGAAAAAAAATACTGGCCACAGCTATTAATGGAGTTGTGGCCATCCCAGCACGAACAAGTCTTGCACAATTAATACTCCTTCCCTTGAATCCAGGAGGCACTTCCACCGCCCAAACCTACCGCAGGGGACTGCCTCCTTGGGCTGCTCTGATGTAAATTTGGTTCAACCCGTTTCTCACAAAAGACCCACAATTTCCTTACTTATTGAAGGAAAGGAATTCCAAGGAATTCTAGATACTGGAGCTGATGACACAATTATTTCTCAAAAATATTGGCCATCAGCTTGGACCCTCACCTCATCCTTGACTGACCTTAAAGGGATAGGACAGTCAAAAAATCCTCTGGTCAGCTCTACGGCTCTTAGCTGGACTTATAAAGAGGGTAATAAGGGAATTGTCACTCTTTTCGTTGTTCCTGACCTCCCTGTTAACCTATGGGACCAAGATATTTTGAGTCAAATGGAAGTTATTCATGCCAGTCCCAATTCCATGGTAACTCATCAAATGCTTCATATAAATTTTGTCCCTGGTACAGGCCTTGGGAGACTGAGACAAGGACTGGTTGAGCCAATAAAACCCATACAAAAAACAAATACATATGCACTTGGGTATTCGGATTTTTAGTGTCGGTCTCTGACTCTCCTGTACCCCATGGAGATAAAATTATTTGGGAAACTCAGACTCTTGTGTGGGTGAATCAATGGCCACTTACCCAAGAAAATATGGAGGCTGCCTCCATGTTAGTGCAGGAACAGCTGGCAGCCGGCCATGTAGAGCCCTCAACCTCAACATCGAATACTCCAATTTTTGTTATCAAGTAAAAATCAGGCAAGTGGTGCCTTTTACAATATTTGTTTGCCATTAATAAAGCTATGTGCCCAATAAGAGCACTACAGCCAGGCATTCCCACACCAGTGGCTATTCCCAAAAACTATTGTAAAATGATTATTGAGTTAAAAGATTGTTTTTTTACCATTCCTTTACATACTGCGGATAGACCCTATTTTGCCTTTAGTCTCCCTCGCATTAATTTTCAGGGCTCTATGCAGAGATTTCAATGGAAGGTTCTTCCCCAAGGTATGGCCAACAGCCCTAGTCTTTGCCAAAAATACGTTGCTCAAGCAGTAGACCCTGTGAGAGAGCTATGGCCACAAATTTATATTTTACATTATATGGATGATTTGTTAATTGCTGCACCTAATAACCATGACCTTAATAATTGTTACTTGGACATTTACAAAATCCTCACTTCCTTGGGACAACAGATAGCTCCTAATAAGGTTAAAACAGAGGACTGTTATACCTATTTGGGCCTTAAACTTCAAGATAATCAGATCCAAATTCCTAAGATACCACTATGGGTGGACCATCTTCACAACCTTAATGATTTTCAAAAATTCCTGGGGAATATTCAATGGCTAAAAACATATTTAAAATTACCACCTTGTGTACCTTTGTCCCTTAATGATATTTTGAGAGGTGATTCCCACCCCTCCTCCCCTCAAAAACTTACTCCCGAGGCATGACAGGCATTAAACCAAGTCACAGAAGCCATTGCCAAACAGTTTTTTACAGAACATTCTTATAACCTTCCTCTGGTTCTGGTTATTTTACACACTCCTCATACACCCACAGGAATATTTTGGCAACGAAATACACATTTTAGAAATAAAGGCTGCCTTTGCTTTGGGTCCATTTACCCACCACATTCTCCAAGGTTATTACTGTTTTTCTTGCTCAGGTAGCTTCTATTATTTTTAAAAGTCGTTTGCTATCTCGACAACATTTTGGCAAAGACCATGATAATATTTTAATTTCATATACTAAAGACCAAATCCAATTTTTACTACAGACGGAGGATGAATGGCGTATTGCCTTATCAGGCTTTTTGGGAACAATTGATAACCACCTACCCAATGACCCCCTTTTACATTTTGTCCAGTTACATCCATTTATTTTTGCCAAAATTACTCAAAAGGCTCCCATTCCTCAAGCCCTTACTGTCTTTACAGACAGTTCCAGTAATGGCCGAGCAGTCTTTGTTGTCAATAACCAGCCTAACACCTTTGATACTGTCTATCATTCAGCACAGTTTGTGGAATTGTTTGCAATAACACAAGTTTTTAAAACATTTTTTGATAATCCTGTTAATATTTATACATACAGTGCCTACATTGCTCATTCTGTGCACCTGCTTGAGATTTCACCCACCATTAAGGCTTCTTCCAATGTCGCCCATCGGTTTCACCAGCTTCAGCAGCTAATTCAGGCCAGACAACACCCATTTTTCTTAGGACACAGCAGGGCACACTCTGATCTTCCCAGCCCTCTAACACAAGGTAATGCCAAAGCTGATGCAGCAACTCGTTTCATCTTTCCAATTTTTGTTGGCTGCACTCAAAAGGCCACGGAGTTACACAATCTTCACCATCTAAATTCCCAGAACCTTCGATAACTATGTAAAATTACCAGGCAACAGGCACGAGAAATAGTAAAAACATGCCCTGGTTGCCCTGTCTCCCTCCCCATTCAACACTTGGGAGTTAACCCCCGAAGATTACTGTCCAATCAGTTTTGGCAAATGGATGTTACTCATTTTTCTGAATTTGGAAAAACCAAATATGTACACGTTTCTGTAGATACCTTCAGTGGCCTTATTTTCGCATCACCACATTCTGGAGAGGCTATCAAAGATGTCCTTTCTCATCTTGTTTCAGCGTTTTCTGTAATGGGTAAACCAATACATATTAAAAAAAGATAATTGTCCTGCATATACCAGTGCCAAATTTAAACAGTTTTGTGCTACCTCGCAAATTTGGCATACTACTGGAATTCCATACAAGCCTCAGGCATTGTGGAACGTGCCCACCTTACCTAAAGACTTGGCTAACCCGCATTAATGCTTCTGCACTTGTATTTACCACTCACAGGCATCGCCTTAATCATGCATTATTTGCCCTTATTTTTCTTTCCCTAGACAATGAAGGCCATTCGGCTGCAGACTGACACAGGCAATCCTCGTCCAATTCTGTTCGCCCACCTGTTATGTGGCACAATCCCCTTACAAATAAATGGAAACGCCCAGGTCCTGTCCTCATCTGTGGACGAGGCTCAGCTTGTGTTTTGGACGAAGAGCAAGCAGCCCCAAGATGGTTACCAGAACGCCTGGTTAAACAGGTTAATGGCTTACCTCATCACGGGGATGGAGGGCCTCCCCCTGAGGACAAATTTTCCTCTTTTTCAGATGCAGCCAACAATCTGTGTGAGGATCCTACTTAAGGCACTTCTGCTGAACAGGATTGTACACGGAGGCTTTGGCCCTCAACCTTCCAACATCATGGAGTACCTTTTTGGCCCTCCCTGTGAACGCAAGGGAGGATCTTGGACTCAGGCTCCCACTAGTTTGACCCAGACTGCTGACTGTGTGACTAAGGTGGCTTACCTCTGGGCCGAGGTTGACCATAAACTCAGAGGAGTTCATCAGCCTAAATTGGTATGTGTTAACAAGCCAAAGATTATTCCCCCTAGTACAAGTAAAGCTCTCCAAAATTGTTCTGCAACTTGAAGGCATACCCAAGCGATGCATGCCACTTGTTATGTGTCGGCCTCAATTTGTGTTAACAAGCAGGGAGAACAATTTTTTGAAGCCTCCCTAACTAAAACTCATGCAGCAGAAGGGACCACTATTCATTATACCCCCGTTCTTTTTGACCGGGGAGGAGAAGGCAAATACACCAAGCTACAGTCAGCTGGGTGCCAAGGCCCTGTTGGTAAACCCTCCTGCTGCCCCATTAAGGCACCTACAGGGGTCACTGATGGTGGAGGATTCCCTTATGCTGTCAAGCATCCTCAGATAATCAAACTTTTGAAACCCCAAATCCCTGAGCTCACATATCATCCCTTAATATAGCCAAAATGCCAGCTCCCAGGTTTAGATAACAATACATTAGATATTTTGGAAACTACCTTCTCCTTGCTTAATAATTCCAACCCCAACTTTGCTGGTGATTGCTGGCTCTCCATGAAAACAGGGGCAATCATGCCTATGGCAGTTCCTATTAATTCTATCATAGACGATGATAATACATGCCAACCCAGATTTCATTTAAAAGTACAGTCTATAGGCACTTTTACAATATGTCTTTTAGGCGCGATGCAAAATAATACCTATGATATTGATGTTGGAGTTACTTCCTTTGGAAATTGCTCAACAGTACAAAACTATTCCTCATCCACCCCATCTCTTTGTCCCTCCAATGGCACAGTTTTTATGTGTGGAGGAAACTCGGCCTTCCCGAGGCTTCCATCGAATTGGACCGTTGGCTGTGTTCTTGCCTTATTACTCCCTGATATAACTATTGTCCCAGGAGACGAAACTCTATGCATTCCTAGTCTAGACACCTCAGTCAAAAGACACAGGCGGGCAATACAGGCCTTACCACTCGTTGCCAGCCTTGGAATAACAGCTACTGTGGCCACAGGTACAGCTGGCTTAGGCATGGCTATACACTCTTAGCGTCGCCTGTCTCAACAACTTATAAATGATGTAAAAACTCTATCAGGAACCATTAAAGATTTGCAGGACCTAGTAGACTCCCTGGCAGAAGTGTTCCTTCAAAACAGAGAAGGCTTAGATTTACTGACAGCTAACCAGGGAGGTATTTGCTTGGCCTTAGGGGAACGATGCTGCTTTAATGCCAATAAATCAGCCATAGTACGCACTAAAATTAAGCAGCTTCAAGAAGATCTAGAAAAGAGATGAAGGGAACTTTTTGAAAATCCCCTCTGGACTGGGTTTAATGGATTTCTACCCTACCTTCTTCCCCTATTAGGCCCTTTGTTGGGTTTACTTTTAATGGTGTCCATAGGACCCTGCATTATAAACAGGCTTGTACAATTTATTATAGAACAGATTAATATTTTGGCCTCTAAGCCCATACAGGTCCACTATCATCGCCTGGAGATGGAAGACCATGCTGCCAACATTTAAAAGGATGTTCTACCCTTCTCACAGGCTTATTTCTTAAGTTTACATCCCCACAGATCTCTCTTTCTTACATTAAACTATAAGTAACAGCTCTGACCAACCATCTTCTGCCATTGCCATAAGGGTTCGTCCTCCATGGGCCCCTCCACTTGGGGGAGGATGCACCCATGGAGTGAGGACGTTAGGCCATAATAATGGAGGGTGCAGGATGGACTGCAGGAGGATCCCAAAACAGAAGACCTCTTAGTGACACGCTCTGGTGCATGGTGGTCAGCCTGCTTCCCCCTCAAAGCCGTCTCCTCCCAAAACATGCCAAGGCCACCACGAATTCTCCTAGTAAACATGCTCTTTCGAATCAGGAGATATTCTAAGGCCTGCTAGAGAAACAGAGCCTCTATCACACCCTAAAACATTGGCCAGTAAGTTATGGTCAAATATTTTATATAAGAAAGAGAGGTCAGGGGCTAGAAGGATGTTCTCCTTCAAAGAATAGCCTGACACTGAAAAGAAACAGCCCCCTGGGAGATATCCTGCCTGGGAGACATCCCGCAGCCATCTATCTCCCTGAGACATCCTGCGGCCATCTGTCTTCCTGCAACATCCTGAGGTTATCAAACTTTCTGAAGACATCCAGCAACTGCCGATAAGAGAGCTTTCCCATCCACAACATATAAATTCCCATGTGAGAACAATAAAAGTTTGCAGCATGATCAGAACTCCAGTCTTGCTGTAATCTCTCGTGTCTCTTGTCCCTTCATTCCTCCCCAACTAGGTTCCTTGCCCACATTGATTTGTGCGGCCGGCCGGGACAACTGACACTAACCCATACCCTACTACACTCTGACTACTAATCCTAATATGATGGAGAAAAATAACCCAAACAGAATAGAAATACAAGCAGTTCAGAGGAGGCATGGTGTATATTTGGACTTGCCTTTTGCATGATATAGGGTAGGTGTTATAAATCTAGTTAATTTTTAATTGAAATCGTTCTCCATGTGTTTTTAAAGTTAACAAATATGTGAATTCCTGTCGCCATTTCTCTGTAGCCTATTCAACACATGTATTTTTATCTGCACATATAGAATCCTACTTGGAATCACACGTACATTCTTGTGAGGAGGCTGACTTGGCAGATACAAATTGTGAGAAGAGATCACTCCCCATAAACGCTGTTGGAACTCAAAATTCAATCTATGGGTGAGCTTCCTAGTAGAACAACATTTTACATAAATCCATGTTCAGTAACATAAATATTTTTGCATCTATGGATGATATATATTTCATGATAAATTTTGTTTGGCATATATATTGCTACTTTTTATTGTCTGTGTGTGTGTTTTGTATATATATACACTCTTCAGATTTTTCAAAATATGAAATATATGTGTCTTATATACACTCCCTAAATTCATTTATGTTCATGTATGTGGATTTATAATCAACTTTTCACAAGATTATTCTCAGAAATATTCATCCACCTGAAATACATATTTGTTTTCTAGTACTGAAAACTAACTTAAGTGAATGGTGCATACAATCCTAATATTTCTACAGTGACTGACACAGTTTAACATCAATGCAAGTAGAAATCTATCGGACATGATGTGTATTTTGAAGTTCATTTTGTTCAACACTGGTACATTACAATTTCTTCAGTTTATTCACATCATAGGATATATATTTCATCCACAAGTTCACAAATTTATACGCATTTGATTCATTTTCAATCATTTCCTGCTTCAGAACACATGTATTACTCCTAGTTTCCTGAATGGTCTTTTCATGACACTTATGTCCAAACACATTCATTTTGGTTTTCATAATCATTTTGAAGCAAAACTCACACATTCTTCATGATATACCATAACCCTAATTTTACCATTATATGTGTAACTGATTGGAATGAATGATTGTATATCAATATAAGATTCCCTGTATATTTTCTGATATCAATTCAATCCATTATTTAAAGTTTGAACCAATTTTGTTATTTATTCACAGTATGGTCTATTCATGCATTATTTCTATATTTATAGACACAGGGTACATCTATTTGTATCCCCAATACTAATTTATTCATCTTCAAAATGTAGCTCCCAGAAATGTTGTCAGAAATACTCATGTCACCTGATCTACATATACATTTTATCACAGTAATATTCTGGACACATTATGAAAATGTCACACTTATGATTGTACCAAAGCCTAAGTGAAAGTGAGCATGCGTTACTAAAAACATCCATGTCCAGGTTGCCTAATGCTCTCAAATGTCAATACTATTGGTGAATACATATTTGTTTCTTCCTAAGATTATATATTCAACCTCAATCCTGTTGAAAATGTCTAATCCTACCACACAATTTATACTTTGCCTGATTTCCTAATGTCTCTATTGATTTCTGCTTCCCTACATATTATCCCAGTTCATTATTGTGAATGACTCTTCACATGTGCTTACATTTACATTCACTGTCTACCCGAAAGCCTATTGCTAAAGAACTTTTGGTCCCACTCTTATACTCACTATTCTTTCTAAACCTACCGACTTTCGTCTTAATCGTACAGACTATCACTTTTTGACTGGATGTTCTCTTTGACATTCAATCATCCAAGGTACAAGGCAATTGTATACCGATTCATCTGAGACATCTGTGCAGAATATAATTCAAAGCTAAGTATCCCACTCAAAGGCCTAATGCCTTTCTGGGCTTCAAATATTACCTGGATTTCTGTTTTCAAACTTATATTTCCCCTGTATATTCTTGAAAATATTGCAGGTTCCCAATACCATTAATCATCTTGCACAATGATTCCGAACCCAAATAGAACCTGTTATTAACCGTAACCATAGACTCTTTTCTCAATCTCACTTTACAGAAGAGCAGGTACAGAGTTCGTCTTACAATACAGGAATGTAAGGGATCTTCCACCTGCTGAGAACCTAAAATGTCCATGCAGAAATGATCCCTGGATAAGATGTAGGCAGCTATTGAGGAACTAAGAGAGCAAAAGTCATCTTCCAATGCAAAAACCCTGGTCAGAATGAAGGGATGTGTCTGAATCAGCCTCTCTCTTCTTAATGTAGAGAAGATGGACCAAACCAGGCCTGTGTGGAGAGCTGATCCTGGGTGCCTATGGTTTACATACCATTCTAACTTGTGAAAGTGTCACAGGAAGTAGGGGCAGCCTCCATCTCATGGGACACTTGGAAGCAACTGAAGCAATTGTTAGGACAAAGTGGTTGTCACGGCAGTGACCTCACTCAGTTCCTGAAAGAATTGACCTACTTAACTTCCTTGTTGATGGAACTCTCTGAACTTGGTATCCAGGAATCCAGGCACCCAGAGCCAGTCCCAGTCCCCGTCCCAGTGGGCTCAATTGTTTGTATTTACCATGGACATAGTCAGTCTTTCTTGGTACCTACTGATGTGAGGATGGTCAAATGACAGAATAGCTATGAAGAGGGTCCTTTCCTGGGAAAGTAGGTAGTTGCTCACCACTGGCTGCTGGCAACTTCACTGAGTTGAAAAAGGAGACAAGATCTGAGACCGTACAGGCCATTTCTGGGGAACGAAGTATGGCTCACCAGTCAGAGGACACTCCATATAGTCAGAGACCTACTTGGGGGAAGGAGGTGCCTTTTTGAGTGTGGGTGTGAGTATGTGGTTTTGTCTCATGTTCTGAGAATAGGTAGGAAAGTCGGTTTGTTTGTTTTGGGGTAGACTGTTTCTTGTATGTCGTTTGGCAAGGCGAGTGTTTCTATGTCTGTGTATCTTACTATGTCAGTGGTTGTAGACAATAGAAAAGAGAATGCATCAATGGATGTGTTGTGTCTAGTAGAAAGCTCCCAGCATTCATCCTGCCCAATGTATGAATAGAGAGTGGGCAGCCTTATTGATGTGCAACACCTATTATATTCCTAAGTTTCAGTTTTCTTCCTGAATTCTCTCAACTCTCCAGAATAGGCTCATGGTTTTGTGTCCATGATATGTACCACCTCCAAGCTCTGTGAAATGGCCATGTACTGAATAGCTGAAGGAAATGTGATCATCTCAGAAAACTCAAATATCAGTGTGAATAGAAAAGTCTCAGTGGAGAAACCCTGCTTTGGGCCTTTTACTTACCTATTTTTCTGTTGCCCTGAATGTCAGAAAGGTCTTTGCCTCAGGTCACACTTTGTGAAGCCTGAAGAAAATAGTTTTCAAATGGAAATGAATGGGCATCACCTGTGGCTCTTTCCTTAATTGCTTTGGAAATGGATGTGTCTGAATCAGTATCTTGGCCCTGTGTCAGGTTGTGGCTTAGATTCTCAAAACCAGATGGATCTAAAAAAGATGCCATGTGTGCATCCAAAACCAAAATGGCAAAAAGATCAGTTATAGCGGATGAAGCTTCTTGCCTTTCTCTATTAGTTTCCTGACATCCATCAAGTGAGAATAGGAATCCTTTGGGTAAAATTAGTACTTCAAAGTCCTGCAGAGGTGCTTGGGTTTCCTCATGACTCCAAATCACATAAAGAATCTATACCTGACTGTCAGTAGGCCTCAAATTGGAGAATCAGAGCAGTATTAAGAGCAGGCCTATTTGATCACTCCTGGTTCACAGGAAAGGTGTCCCGGCCACAATGACTTTAGGCAAATGAGGGGCAAGAGAACGTATTTTGGACACTGTCTTTGGATGTGCCCCTTATGGAAACCTCCAGCCAGAGGTTATGATTAGTATCTATATGGAAGAATATAAGGGCTATGTGGAAGTGTTTTGGTTTTAATTGTGGTCATTAGTGTGGTGGTTGGAAAAGATGACTGGGTCCATCGGGGTTTAAACTCTGATGTGATTCCCCTTTGAGACTGCGTTGTGGAACTGACCTCAGAGAAGAATTGCCATGATTTGTGTTGGCATTTTTGGAGGCCACGCATGAGAGTCGCGCTTGGAAACTGAGATCTAGACCAAGGGCGGCTTTCCACAGAGCACAGGGAATCTCAGCCATGATACCATATGATTTTATTCTGAAAGCCTTGGAATACATAGTTGAGAGTCAAAACACACATGGACCTCACATTGTAAACCTCTATGTGCCTGGCTTCCTGTAACCTTTTGCCCACTCTTTGGGAAGCCTTGCCTGTGAAATTTCTCCAGAGCTTTCATTGAAATGATCTTCCTCAACCTTTAATGGTTCCTGAATGAATGGAAACCCACAGTGCCTCCAACTTCATCCTTGAAAAATGGCTACATAAATACCATGACATTCTTGAAATTCCCTTGACCAGGTGGCACTGGAGAACCTTCGATGTCCTGTTGCTAATTCGAGTGTACAAGACAGTGCCTTGATTGACTGGGCTTCATGATAATGGTGTAGAACAGAGATGTCAGTACGTTGGAGCCTCCTGATTAGTGGTCATAGAACAGTGTTGTGCATGTGTGTGATAAAACATCTGTGGTGGGGCCATGTGGATCTGCCATTTACTTCCAAATGGGTTGTGACTGACATGGTGCAGCCAGCAGAACCTTGTATGTAAAGGCATCTTGTTATATGGAGAAATTTCAGGGCAATGTTCAGAATCAGGTTGCTATGGTCAAGGGGGCAACCTATGTGTGATAGAAGCCTATTTGGTGCATTCTCCTGCAGACCCTGACACACGACACATGACAGAACTCCCTCCAGCACTGTGTCCCAGTTGAACTTTTTGTTTTTCGTGAAGCAAATACCAAACTCCCAATGCAGCAGCAAGAAACACCACAAAAAGTGGAGGATGACCAAATAGCTTCACAGTCCACACGGAGAGACACTTAACCCCCAGTGGCCACAGATATCTATAAAGAGAGAATTCAGCACTGCTGCCTAATGTTCATTGGAATATAAGAGACCATGTCCTCCAGGTCACATATATGCAGACCCAGCTTTGATGGTCTCACTACAAAGGAAGATAAAGCTCCTGACAACAACATATATTTCAAGTGCCCAACCTCAGAGGAAGTTTCTCAAGAAGTCTTTAGGCCAACAGAGCTCCATGATTGTGGAGTTTTATCCTGTCCCTTACTTTTGGAAACTCCTCTTGCACCTCCAAAGTTGTGAACTCCTGAGCAATTTCCATTCCAGATATGTATTCACAAATTTTATAACTCTTCTCCTCTAATTGTGTCTTAATTGGGGCGAAGGTAATGTCAAGTAATTGTTCTGGATGAGAGTGGGTGGATTTTTGTGTAGCACATATTTGCATACACATTGGATTCATTTTCCAATTTTCCATTTGAAATACTGAAACACTGACACTACCCCATACCCTACTAAACTCTGTCTACTAATCCTAATATGATGGAGAAAAATAACCCAAACAGAATTGAAATACAAGCAGTACAGAAAAGGCACAGTGTATAGTTGGACTTGCCTTTTGCATTATATAGAGTAGGAGTTATAAATCTACTCATTTTTTTGTTGAAATAGTTCTCAATGTGTTTTTAAAGTTAACAAATATATGAATTCCTGTCTCCCTTTCGCTGTAGCGTATTCAGCACATGTATTTTTATAAGCACATGTATAATCCTACCTGGTACCACATGTACACTATTGTGTGGTACCTGAATAGGCAGATACAAATTGTGAGAAGAGATCACTCATCCTAAACGCTGTTGGAACTGAACATTCACCCTATGGGTGAGCTTCCTATCTGAACAACATTATATATAAATCCATGTTCAGTAAAATAAATATTTTTGATCTGTGGATAATATATATTTCATGGTGAATTTCAATTGGCATATAGTGCTAATTTTTAATATCTGTGTGTGTTTATATATATATATATATATATATATATATATATATATATATATATATACTCTCCAGATTTTTCAAAATATGAAATATATGTGTCTTATTATACATTTCCCTAATTCATTCATATTCATGTATGTGGATTTATAATAATCTTTTCACAAGATTATTTTCAGAAATATTCATCCACCTGGAATACCTATTTGTTTCCAACACTGAAAACTAACTTAAGTGAATGGTGTATACAAATCCTAATATTTCTACAGTAACTGACTCAGTTTAACATCAATGCAAGTAGACTCCTATGGGACATGATGTGTATTTTGAAGTTCATTTTTTTCAACACTTGTACATTACTATTTCTTTAGTTCATGCACATCATTGGATATATATTTCATCCATAAGTTTGCAATTTTATTGGCATTTGTTTCACTTTCAATCACTTTCTACTTCAGAACACATATATTTCTCCATGTTTCTTGAATGGTCTTTTCATGAGAATTCTTTCCAAACACATTATTTTTGATTTTCATAATTACTTTTGAAGGAAATCTCACACACCCTAGATAATGAACCATAACCATAATATTACCATTAGATGTATAACTGGTTGGAATGAATGATTGTATATCAATAAATGATTTCTTATATATTTTCAGATATCAATTCAATACATTATTTAAAGTGGAACCTGTTATATTATTTAAACACAGTATTGTCTATTCATGCATTATCTCTATATCCATAGACACAGGGTACACGTCTTTATAACCCCAATACTAATTATTAGGTCTTGAAAATATTCCTCCCAGAAATGGTGGAAGAAATACTCATGTCACCTGACCTACATATACATTTTATCACAGTAATATTCTGGACACAAAAAGCAAAGTTCACACTAATGATTGTACCAATGGAATGGTCGAGTGAGCATTTTAGGAAGAGACCACCAAGAGACTGTCTCATGCAACAGCAAAGTGTGTATTGGGGGTCCAGCATGCTGCAGCTCAGAGCTCACTTGAATTTAGCAGAGAGCCCTGAGAATAGCTTAAGCAGAGCTTATGTACTTTCTTTGGAGAAGGCAGGGTGTGAAGTTTATTGATGGGTCAGGGTGAGTGGGCGGTTTGCTTGCAAATGTGTGAGGGAGTACATTCTGCAGTTTGGCAGTTGGGGACAACACATTCTGGGAACAAGATTAGCAAACAGTTCTCAAGATTTCAACAGTGTTTTGTTAAGCATACAGAAAAACAGGAAGTGACAAGTACCTATTTAATAAACCTTTCATTTCCCACTTCTTGTTCTGGTTACTTTTAATCAAAAAAGTGATCATTGGGGGGTGTCACATTTTATGTCTGCTAGTGAGTTATATTGTTGTCTGATTAACATAAGTTTAACTTGTCCAATTTGAGCTTGGAGAAAGGAAACTACACGGTTGAGCAAACAGGGCCCCACAGTTAGCAATAATATGAGGATTATTAATGGACTGGCCAAGGCAGATAAAAGCGTAGTTAACCCAAGGGACTGTGTGAACCAAGACTCAAACCACGCTTTTTGGGCCTCTGTCTCTCGTTGACGCTCTTCAAGGCGTTTTCTTAATTTACTCATAGATTCTTTTACAACTCCAGTATTGTCAGCATAAAAAAAAAATTCTTCCCTCATTGCAGCACAAAGGCCCCCTCTCTCATGAAGAGGAGGTCCAACCGTCGCCTATTCTGTGAAACTACTTCGGAGAGAGAGGTTAAAGATTCCTGTAAAGCTGGGATTGAGGTTTTTAATATCTTTAACTTTGGTCTATTGCTGCTTCTCATTGAGTCATTTGTTGTGTCCCATGGACTAGGTCAGTGGTTCCTGTGCCCACACCTGCAGCAACTCTTATTCCAAATAGGATGGCTAAAGTGAGGGATACAGGTTCCCAGTGGAACCGGGTTTTATGCCCCCCCTATTTGAACTTTAAATGAACCTGTGTCATGATAGAGCACTCTGGGAAACATCTGCACCATTACATAACTAATCACATCTATTGACCATTTTATGAACACATAAACAATAATTAAGTATATAGAATTATACTGTTGAAGGAACAGACAAGGAAAGGCACCTAAGATAGCACCGAAGCTAGGGAAGCAGTCCTATTTGGTTGCAAAAGGATGTAGAGAGCATTGCTTCTGTTGTAATCAATTAATCCTCTGAACGCCAAGTTTAGGTTGTTTCAGAATTTTGTAGCCAACATGTAAGGGAATGGGCTCAGAATATCACAGTCTGCAGAAGTTCACAAAAAGCAGTTTTTGTTTCTGTTTTATTTCTTCTATTTTGGCAAGTTAACTTTTTAAGGACACCTGGGAGGGGGAGAGCTTTCGTCTTCTCTTTTTTTTTTTTCTCCCTGCCAGCTGTTAAAATGGAGCCCAGTTGGTAACTTCTTTATCTTAGAAATGTAGCAATCTCTGTGAAGCTCCAGCTCAAGGCCAGAGGCCTTGTTCACATATTTTGTGAAAAACTAGTAAGGGGTGTCTAGCTTAGGAGTGCTGATTTTTCCAGCCAGTGGCAACTAGAACAGGGCAACAAGAAAAGAGGAAGTTTATCTACATTGAACTCTTTCATAGGGATTATTTTGCTGAAAGTCCTAAAGTCAGTCATGGTGAAGACTTCTGGAGAAGGTCACTTAAGAATTTTCTGTGGTCTTGGTACAGAGGGGGAAGAGTGGAAGGCAGGGGGTGAGAGCAGCTCCATGGATCTGAAAATCAGGAAGGAGAGATTAAAAGACTATTGGGAAAGGGGTTTGGGATTTTGCTAGCAAAAAAAACTTGAGCAGTAGAGCAAGTAGAGCAGAGGGGAAGATGGGAGTGAGTATCTCAAAAAGCCTGTGAGGGATTTTAAATTCTTAGTAACCTGTATTCAGTGTTGACAATGCAACTTTAAAGGTAATTTTTATTACATCTTGGATAGGGGTCTGAGGGCTCTTCTCAGCTGGTTTGAGCTTTGGGTTAGCAGGTAAGAGGACCTGTTGGGACCCATTGTGGGCACTGACAGAAGAATAGAGGAGTGTCTGGGTTTAGGGGTACCTAAGTACCTGCTACCTCAGCAAGGGGGCAATGGTCTGAGAAAGGGTAGAGGTTTGGGTTTTTGATCTAGTAATTGGAGGGGAGAAATCAAATTCCTGAGGTGAAAGTGACAGCAGAGGGTCTGGAGCAAAAATCTGAGGGTGAGGATCTATTAGAGAAGCATAGTTCAGGATGTGAGCAAAGGAGGAAAAAGGCCTGCACATAGGGGAATTTCCTTCAACCCTTTTGAGCACTTGCCGAAGTTAAAAAGTCCATGCAGAATTTGAGGATCTAGAGACCCCTCTGGGGGACATGGATTTTGGTTGTCTAATTGGTAATATGGCCAATGCTGTGTACTGAATTTGATGAGGAGTTTGGGTTCCAGCAGGCAGCCCCTGTATGCTCAGATCGCCATGACTTACAGAAGAAGTCGGCTTTTCCCCACACAGCCATGGCTGTTTGTGGATTTGATAGTCCGCTGGGCAAACATAGTAATCTAGGCTAGCCAAACTGCATCTGGCTCACGTGTCCCTACATCCATAATGTTGGTTTCCATTACCTATGGTACGAAAGTGATTTAATGGAATTTTAGTGGAATCCTGTTCATCAGGGCTATCCCAATATGAAAGACCTATAGGTAGCTGACAAATGTCTGGGTGGAGGGATGGCCACCAGGTCCCTCAGTGGGCTGTATTCGAGGTAGACCATACTTGTTGTCTAGTAGGATTTTTGATCAGCCATCGCTGCTGAACGGGCTGATGATGCTTAGGAATACTGGTGGCCAAGGGGAGAGTCTATAGCCTTATCCACATGGCGAACACACAGTTTGAAAGGGTTACCAGTCTTTTCCAGCTTCCAGCCAGAGTGGGGACATGGCGCAGGCTTGAGATGAGAGGCATTGATCCAGGAAGTGATTCCGTCTACCTTTACCACTGTAGGTGTTATAAGTAACACCTGGTATGGTCCTTTACACCGGGGTTTCAGGAATGACACCTGATGTCGTCTTTAGTAGATGAGGTCTCTTACTTGATATTGATGTGGAGTCCCATCATACCCTGGTTGGTAGGAAGGGGCCAGATGTTTCAACAAGTACCGCTGAGTTCTTTCAAGAGCTTTAAGTCTGTCAGGCAAGGGGGTGTGGAAGGGATCGTTAGGTCTTAGAGTTGGGGTTAGGTCCCTTACTGGAGTAGGGGCACCATAGAGAATTTCATAGGGGGTGAGCTTAGACAAAGAAACAGAGGGAGTATTTCTTGCATGAAACAGTGCAGAAGGCAGGAGCATAGTCCAATCTTTTATGCCAGTTTCTAAGCTTAATTTCTTTAAGGTCACTTTAATGGTTCTTTTTATTTTTTTACCTGTCCTGAGCTCTGGGGTCTATAAGCACAATGTAACTTCCAATAAACCCCTAGAATTCTGGCTAACCCCTGTCTTACCTGGGCCATGAACGCCGGCCCATTATCAGACCCATATTACCTTAGGGAGGCAGAATCTTGGAAAAATATCTTTCAGGATCGTTTTGACCACCATTTGGGCCGTTTTTTTTTTTTTCTTTTTTTTTTCTTTTCTTTTCTTTCTTTTTTCTTTTCTTTTCTTTTCTTTTTTTTTTTTTTTTTTTTTTTTTTTTTGTTGGGGATGCTTCAATCCATCCTGAAAATGTATCTACAAAGACTAGGAGATATTTAAGTCCATACATTGCTGGCTTAATTTCAGTAAAGTCAACTTCCCAATTCCCAGAATTGTCCTGGTCTGGTTCCTCATAGGTGCTTTCCTGCAAGAAGCTTGGAAGTGTAAGCATTAACCAATTGACAGACCCGACAGGCTTTTGTTACCCATTCAGTTCTTCCCTTTCTCTTTGAATCAGTTAGTGGAAAACTCTGTTCTTGATCCTTCAGGAATGCCTGCAATTTCTTTGAACCAAGGTGAGTGAGTTGATATACATTTTAACTTAGTGTAGGGCTTTCTGAAATTGCAGGCTAAGCTCAGTGAAGTTGAGGGTTCAGTGTCAGAGTCTTTAGGTGTTATCAAAAGGTTCCTGGTTCTCAGGGGTTCATTGGAAATGGGCATCTCCCTTTAGCACCGGGTATAAAGGAGCAGCTAATGATGCAAACCCAGGTATCCATAACCTGCCAAAGCCAGCAGTCCCAAGAAACTCTCTGAGTTGTCTGCTGTTAGATCTGTGTGGTATCTGCACAACAGTTTGTTTTCTTTGCTCAGTGAGCCATCCTTTACCGCCCCTAAGTGAATAGCCCAGGAAGATTACTTCATGCTGGCAAATTTGGGCCTTTTTGGCAGAAGCTCTACACGCCAGTTTAGCAAGCTCAGATAATAGTGCTTGGGTCCCAGATTCACAGTTTTCCTTAGTGTTGGCTGCCAGTAGCAGGCCATCCACATGTTGAAGCAGGGTGTATAGTTCTGAAGTTGTTGAGATCTCTGTGGAGAGCTTCATCAAAGAGAGTGGGGGAGTTTTTGAACCCCTGTTCGAGTCTAGTCCAACTTAGTTGACCAGACGTTCCGGTTTCTGGGTCTACCCACTCGAAAACAAACAGCAACTGACTATCTTTATGCAGAGGCAAGCAAAATAAAGCATCTTTTAAGTACAGAACAGTATACCATTTCTGCTCAGGGTTCAGAGTGCTAGGCAGATTGCACAGATTAGGTACCATGCGGTGAATGTCCTGCACTCTGTTGTTGATCTCTCGTAGGTCTTTAACAGGGTGATAGTCCCCGGTTCCTGGCATTTTTTAATGGTAGCAGGGGAGTGTTGCAGGCTGATTAACAGGGCCTTAGGACCCCTAAGATCAGATATTTCTGAATATGGGGCCTTATCCCATCTTTAGATTTTTGCCCAGAGTATATTTTTTGACATTGATTGGAGAGGCTGAGGTTTTTAACTCCACTGTTATTGGAGGTTTTTTAATGGGCAGGCCTAAGCCATCAGTTTTTGTCCAGGCATCTGGGTAATATGTTATCCAATTCTGGGGTAACATGCCTGTTTGATCAGTCTTGTGTGGTGTGAAGAGTTGATATTCATCTTCTACTGACAGTTAAACCTGTTACTATAGGAGTTTTTACTGAAGGATTTATAATTTTCACTTTGGGGCCTTCAGGGATAAAAGTTATTCTGGCACGGAGCTTGGTGAGCAGATCTCGGCCCATTAATAGGGCCGGGCATCTTGGGATTACTAGGAAGGAGTGATGGATTTTTCCTTTCCCCAGGACCATGATCCTCTTAGTTGTCTATGCCCGATATTTACTGCCATTAGCCCCTTGAAATAGAGACCTTTTATTTGATGGAGGGCCCAATGGGGCTTTAAGGGCTGAGTATACTGCCCCTGTATCCACTTCAAAGTGTACTGGGGTACCCTCCACTTCAAAAGTTACCCTGAGCTCGGGAAGAGGATCTGAGCCACGACTTTCTTAGTCATCCACCAGAGTCAGAATGTCTGGCTGGTGTGGCTGTCTCATTCTCGGGCTCTTTTTGGCCCAGTGTCCTTTTTCTTTTGAGTAGGCATATTGATCTGAGGCCAGGGGTGGCTTTTGGCGTGTGCCCAGGTATCCCTTCCTGTATCCCTGTTTTTTAATTTCTGTCCTATTTTTTGTTGTGACCAGGACCTTAGTCAATGCATTAGTCTATCTTTTGCTTCTCACATCCTCTCTTTGCTCCCTTTCTTTCTTCCTTCTTTGTTCCTTCTCTTCCTCAGTTTATCTCTTATAGTTTACTTTTTTAGGCTTCTCTGACTAAATCTCTCAAAGCCATATCTTGTAATCCATCTACGCATTGTAACTCTCTTTTAATATCCAGGGCAGCTTGCCCAATGAAGGCCATCATGACAGATGGCTTTTGATCCTCTGCCTGAGGATCGAAAGGAGTATATCTCCTATATGCCTCCATAAATCTCTCTAGAAACATAGAGGGAGATTTATCAGGCCCTTGAATAATCTCTCTAACCTTGGCCCAATTAGTTGGTCACCTTAGCGGCTGCTTGGAGACCCGCTATTAGAGCCCGGCAATAAGTGGACGGATGCTACCTACCTTCAAACGTGTTGGTGTCCCAGTTCGGTTGGTTCAATGGGAAGCCGGCTTTGATGATGTGGGAAGAGGTGTCGGTCACCCATCTTGTCCGAGGATATTTTTTTTTAACTTCCAGAAGGTTTTTCTCTTGTTCCTCTGTCATGAAGAGAGTCTGTAGGAGTTGTTGGCAGTCATCCCAAGTAGGCAGGTGTGACAACGCCGGCAAGTTCTTTGAGTTCTTTTACCGGGGCCAGCTTTGTCCAGGGAAGGAGTGGCTTTGTGTGCTGCCGGGTAGTAATCTGGAGGGCGCTGGGCCGGCCTAGCTTCCTCCAATGGTGGAGAGGCTGAGTCAGCAGCAAGGGAATCACTTAGAGGGTGTTGGGTGTTGGGGGAAGAGGGTAGGGGATAAGGAGGGTGCGGAGAGTCTAGTTGAGTCTTGAGACTTAGGAAGAACAAAGGGTGGAGGAGGAGGAGCAGAGGGTTTGAGAGACAGAATCATGGGGGAAGGTGGAGGAGCGGGGGCAGGGAAAAGGAAAGGCTTCAAAAATGGAGGAGGAGATTTGCAGAGGTCCTGCAAAGTTAAGATATATGGCTTTTGATCTGGATGGCTATGTGGCCCCAGTTGAAAGACAATATTTCTGACTTTTTGAATTAGTGGGGAGTAGAAAGTTTCTTTAGGGGCCATCCGACTCCAAAGGTGGGTCATTTTGAGGCACGGAGAGTCTGCCAGTTCCGGCGTTTTACTGAAACAGAAAGATTCTGAGCCCTTAAGTGGACTTTGGTCCACTGAACAAGAGTCAGGGACAGAGGCATTGAAGTGCTCTGTCCCATAATGAAAGATATACAAACAGTGAAAGCAATGACACACAACACAGACAAGACAAGACAATAAAGACAGGCAATGGACGTCCAATACTGAGACCAGGACTGATTAGCCAGCAAAACCTGATGTGCTGGCAAAACCGAATCCGAAACAAAAAAATCACTGAGTCGAGGATACTATTGTTCCTCTATTTTCCGAATCCTCTGGGGGCATCCCCCAGGAACGTGACCTGTGGCTCGGTGACACGTCTGTCAGCCAGCATCTGAGAGAGCTCACGCTCATCACCGATAGCCATTTTGCAAAGCCCTAACCTGAAACCTGAAACACAAAAGTGGTACCTTACTTATCCTGATAGGAGCTCGTTGGGAGTCTTTCGTACACCACTGATGGATCTTGCTGGGGGTTTCAGATGTGAAGTTCTGGCAAGCATTGGAGGAAGAGACCACCAAGAGACTGTCTCATGCAATAGTATAGGGTTAATAGGGACTACAGCATGCTGGGGCTCAGACCTCACTTGGATAGAGCAGAGAGCCCTGAAAGAGCTTAAGCAGAGCTTATATTCTTTTCTTGGAGAGGACAGGGAGGGAAGTTTATTGATGGGTCCGGGCGACTGGTCGGTTTGTGAGCAAATGGGTGAGAGAGTACATTCTGCAGTTTGGCAGTTGGGGACAACACATTCTGGGAACAGGATTGGCAAACAGTTCTCAAGATTTCAACAGTGTTTTGTTAAGCATACAGAAAAATAGGAAGTGACAAGTACATATTTTATTCACCTTTCACCAAAGCCTAAAAGGAAAGTGAGCATGGATTACTAAAAACATCCATGTCCAGGTTGCCTAAAGCTCTCAAATATCAATCGTATTGGTGACTACATATTTGTTTCTTCCTAAGATTTTCTATTCAACCTCAACCCTGTTAAAAATATCGAATTCTATCACTCACTTTATACTTTGGCTGAATTCCTAATGTCTCTATTGATTTCTGCTTTCCTACATATTTATCCCAGTTCATCATTGTGATTGACTCTTCACATGGGCTGACATATACATTCACTCTCTACCCGAAACCCTATTGCTAAAAAACTTTTGGTATCAATCCTATACTAACTCTTCCTTCTAAACCTACCAATTATCTTCCTAATCCTACTGACTATCGCTTTTGGACTTGATGTTCTCTTCGACATTCAATCATCCAAGATACAAGGTCCTATGACGCTGTATGTTGAATTATCTGAGACACCTGTGCAGAACGTAATTCAAAGCTAAGTATCCCAATCAAGGGCCAAATGCACTTCTGGGCTTCAAATTTTACCTAGATTTCTGTTTTCATACTTATATTTCACCTCTATATTCTTATTAACAAGGCAGGTTCCCAATACCATTATTCATCCTGCAGAATGATTACTAACATAAATCAAACATGTTATTAACACTAACCATACACTGTTCACTCAATATAACTTTACAGAAGAGCAGGGACAGAGTTGGTCTTACAATACAGGAATGTAGGGAATCTTCCACCTGCTGGGAACCTCAAAAGTCCATGCAGAAATTATCCCTGGAGAAGATGTAGGCAGCTATGAAGGACCTAAGAGAGCAAAAGTCATCTTCCATGGCAAACAACCTGGGCAGGATGAAGGGTTGTGTCTGAATCAGCCTCTCTGATCTTAATGTAGAGAGGATGGAACAAACCAGGCCTGTGTGGAGAGCTATTGCCAGGTGAGTAGGGTGGATACACTATTTGAACTTGTGAAAGTGTCACAGGAAGTAGGGCCAGCCTCCATCTCATGGGACCTATGGAAGCAACTGTTAGGACAAAGTGGTTGCCAAGGCAGTGACCTCATTCAGTTCCTGGAGGAAGTGACCTACCTCACTTCCTTGGGAAAAAAACTCTCTGAACTTGGGGTCCAGTAAGCCAGGCACTCAGAGCCACTCTCAGTCCCAGTTCCAGTAGGCACACTTGTTTGGATTTACCAAGGACAGTGTCAGTCTTTCTTGGTACCTACTGATGTGAGGATGGCCAAATGCCAGCAGAGCTCTGAAGAGGGCCCTTTCCTCAGAAAGCAGGTAGTGGCTCACCACTGGCACCTGACAACGTCACAGAGTTGACCAAGGAGACAAGATCTGAGACAGGACAGGCCATTTCCGGAAAACATACTAAGACCCACCAGTCAGAGCATACTCCGGATAGTCACAGACCTACTTGGGGGAAGGACATGACTTTGTGGGTGTGGGTGGGAGTTTATGGTTTTGTCTCATGTTCTGAGAATAGGGAGGAAAGGCGGTTTGTTTGGTTTGGAGAGGACTGTTTCTAGTAAGTCGTTTGACAAGATGAGTGTTTCTATGTCTGTATGTCCCACTGTGTTCGTGGTTGTAGACATTAGAGAAGAGAATGCATCAATGGATGTGTCCTGTCTAGTAGAAAGCTTCACAGCATTCATCCTGCCCAATTAATGAATGGACTTTGGCTTGCCTTATGGATGGGTAACACCTACTATCTTCCTAAGTTCCTGTTTTCTTCCTGAATTTGGGCCACTCTCCAGAATAGGCTCATGGTTTTGTGTCCAATATATGTACCCTCTCCAAGCTCTGTGATATGGCCATGTACTGGATAGCTTAAGGGATTGGGGGAATATCAGAAAACTCAGATATCAGTGTGACCAAAAAAGTCTAAGTGGAGAAACCCTGCTTTGGGCCATTTGCTTACCTATTGTTCTGTTGCCCTGAATGTCAGGAAGGTCTTTGCCTCAGGCCACCCCTTTGGGACGCCTGAAGAAAACAGTTTTCAAATGTAAATTAATGGGCATCACCTGTACCTCTTTGCTTAATTGCTTTGGAAAGGGATGTTTGTGAATCAGCCTCTTGGCCATGTGTGAGGCTGTGGCTTATATTCTCAGCACCTGATGGATCTAAAGAAAGATTCCATGTGTGCTTCCAAAACCAAAATGGCCCAAAAAGCAGTCTTTGTGGATGAAGTCTCTCGCCTTTCTCTATAAGGTTCCTGACATCCATCTAGTGAGAATAGGGATTCTTTGTGTCAAATGAGTTCTTCAAAACTCTGCAGTGGCAAGTCTTTAGGTGCTTGGGTTTTTACATGACACCAATTCAGATAAAAAATCTAAACCCGACAGTCAGTAGGCCTCAAATTGGAGAAGCAGAGCAGTATTTACTTCAGGCCTATGGTCACTCCTGGTTCTCAGGAAGGGTGTCCAGGCAACCCTGACTTTAGGCAAATGAGGGGCTAGGAAGGTTATTTTGTACACTGTCTTGGGATGAGTCCCTCATGGAAAACTCCAGCCACAGGTTATGATGAGTGTCTATATGGAAAAAGATGAGGGCTTTGTGGGAGTGTTTTGGTTTTAATTGTGGGGATTTGTGTGGCGGTTGGAAGTGATGACTGGTTCTACCTGGGTTTGAACTCTGGTGTCATTCCTTTAGAGTCTGAGTTCTGGAACTGATCTCACAGAAATATTGCCATGAATTGTGTTCGGATTTTAGGAGGTCACGCATGGGATTCGCCCGTGGAAACTGAGATCAAGGACCAGGTTTGTTTTCCACAGAGCCTGAGAATCTCAGCCAGGATATCACAAGATTTTTTTCTGAAAGATTAGGCATCCATAGTTGAGAGTCAAAACACCCATGGACGTCACATTGTAGACCTTAATGGGCCTGGATGCATATGAGCCTTTGGCCACTCTATGGGAAGACTTGCCTGTGAGAGTACTCCACAGCTTTCATTGAAATGACCTTCTTCACCATTTTATGGTTCCTGAATTAACTGAAACCCACAGTGCCTCCAACTTCATCCATGAAAAATTGCTAGTTAGATACCATGAAATTTTTGAAATTCCCTTAACCAGGTGGTACTGGAGAGCCTTTGGATGTCTTGTTGCTGATCATGAGTGTACCATAGAATGCCTAGATTGTCTGGGTTTCATGAAAATGGTGTAGAACAAAGATGCCAGTAAGTTGGAGCCTGCAGAGTAGTGTGCCTATTGCAGTGGTGGGCAGGTGTGTGATAATACATCTGTGGTGTGGCCATGAGGATTTGCCATTGCCTTCCAAATGGCTTGTGAGTGACATGGTGCAGCCAGCAGGCCCTTCTATGTAAAGGCATCTTTTTATATGGAGAGGTTTCAGGGCAAATTTCAGAGTCAGATTGCTATGGACAAGGGGGCAAGCTCTGTGGGATAGAAGCCTGGTTGGTGCATTCTCCTGCAGACTCTGACCCACCACAAGTGACAGAACTCCCTCCAGCACTGGGTCCCAGTTGAACTCATTGTATTTCATGAAGCAAATACCAAAATCGCAGTGCAGCAGCAAGAAACACCACTAAAAGTTTAGGATGACAAAATGTCTTCACAGTCCACACGGGGAGACACTTAGGACCCAGTGGCCACAGTTTACCTAAAACGAGAAAATTCAGCACTGCTGCCGCATGTTCATTAGAATATAAGAAACCATGGCCTCCAGGTCACACAGATGCAGACCCAGCTTTGATGGTCCCACTAGAAAGGAAGCTAAAGGTCCTTACAACAACATATATTTCAAGTGCCAACCTCAGAGGAAGTGTCTCAAGAAGTCTTTAGGCCAGCAGAGCTCCATGTTTTGTGAGTGTTTTCCTGTTAGATCTGGACACAAGAGAAGACCACTGACACCAATAAAAATTAAATTAAATTAAGCTTATTATTTCCACTGGCCATCCTGCCTCTCCCTCCCAAAATGGCGGGAACAAGACAGCAACCCCAGCTTTCCTACAGCCCAGCTTCATGGACCAGAAATTTACACAAAATGGGCATTACATTTAACAGAACTCTGACAAGCATCACACTAATGGTAGTTTATATATATATATATATATATTTTTTTTTTTTTTTGCTGTCCCTACATCAGAATTTATGAGGACCATTAGAGCCTCAGAGAGGGTTGTTGTCTGGCCAGGGAGGGCAAATATTTATGATATGTCACTAAAGTTTCAGAGAGGGCTGCTATCAGGTCGGAGAGCCAGACATGGCTCAGTTCAAACACTGGCAGGCATTCCAAGCAGGTTCAGAATTTTCAGTAATTTATGGTAAAGCCAAAATTATCTTTTCATGGCTTTTTGGCAAGATGGCTTCCAATTTTAATAAAAGATCAGGTTGGGTCTATCATTCCCCCCTTTTCTCTGTGTCCCTTTCAAATCTTTGATAGATTAGGGGTAGAGCACTGAGGAAATTTTAATCCCTCAGGTAAAAGTCTCCAAATTTTTAGAACTCATCCAAAACCAGTCTCCCTGATTTTACCTGACTTAATTAATTACTTATATTGATTGTCTATTTATATTTGGCTCCATTGTTGTAATAAGAGAGGCGTCACCCATTTTGGCTTCTTCTGAGCTGAGAGAGGATGACGTGAGTAGGCATGGTGTGAGAGACATGAGTTGCCTTTTAGAAGTAGTTGAGGGACATGAGTTGCCTTTTAGAAGTCAGTTCGGTTTGAAGTCTGGTTGGGGAAGAACAGGTTGTAAAGTCATCTGGGGATTGGTTATTACATGAGAGAAACAAAAACCATGAGTACTGAATAAATGTTGCAGCAGCTGGAACATGTCACTGTATAGAAGTTCCCTCTCCAGTCTTTAATATCCCCAGTTATAAAGACTGTCAATTTAATATTTAACTTTTAGTATTAGAGTTGTCCCTCCCCATAAGATATAGTTTAATAATTTAGTGTCATCTGATCTTGCAAAATCCTTTTACCAGTATGACCTCTGTGTCTAATAGAGAAACCTTTAATTTTGATACTCAGGACTGGATAATCGTACTAGCAAACACCAAGCTTACCTGTGTAGGTTAGGAATATATTTAGGCCTTAAACTGAAAATTTCTGACTCTGACAGCTCTTCTTGATAGTCTCTTTTAATAAGTATCAGGCATTCCTGTCCGAGAATCCTTCTTTGTAGCCTCCAGTCTTACTTATTTTGGGAGGCTAACATAAAGTGTGTACCTTAAAATATTATTATTATTATTATTATTATTATTATTATTATTATTATTATTCAAAATGTCCAGGAATGGCTGTATTTTGGTTTTCACTGTCTTTGCTAAGTGTTTAAGATGAAGCATTCAAACTGACTTTTGTTTCTATCTATTGTTAACAGTCAGGTGAGCTTTTATGGGAGTCATAAACTGGGTAAACTTGAGAGCACTTTCTCAGTTCTGCTAGAGCCATTTGCGCTAGGTGGGTCCAGGTCTTGTTTGACCATGTGGCTTCCCTCAGAAGCATCAGGGATTTCTTTCTTCTCTGATGACTCTTCTCTTCATAGCAAATGCACTGATTGGCTTTCTGTTCTCCAGTGGTCTCATTAATCTCCCTGATGGGGAGTTTTTATAGCCCAGAGTTGCAAAACTCTTTAGAGAAGTCCCCTGTTCCCTGGATTCAGACTGACTCAGAGGGCAAGAGCCAAATATTGGTTTCCTTGGCCCTTTTCAATTAATTTTAATTTAAAATCCTAATCTTAAACATCTATCAAATAAATTTTAACAGCCTGATATTAAGAGCACCAGGCTTTAATGTCTATAACTTTATAATTATTTATCTTTTTATTAATTGGGATCTGTATTATTCTGTCTGTCTTGTAGGTGATAACTTACTCTCTGAAATTAACCAATGTTTTGGTCTTAAAGCAACACTTCTTTAAAACACTAACATGGAATCTTTAGATCACATATAAGAAAATTACAAAATAAAATTTTTTAACAACAGTAAAAATACTTAGTTCGTTTAATAGCTACCCTGAATTTTTTGGCTGAGTCATACATTATATCCCCTGTTTGAGATCCTAGGAATCTTGACATTAAAAAAGAACTTTTAACATAACTTTAAAGAAATAAAATCTGACCTACTGCTTTTGTATTCATTCTCACATGAAATAAGATGGGACACACAGCCTTATCTCAGGTAAGGCAGGGCTCTTTACAAATCTTAAGTGTTTTAGTTCTAAAGCTGATCTTTATTTTTTAAATATTATTTAAAAAGTTTACATAAATTGTTTGAGGTCACATGAACATTAGCTAACACCATATAAAATCACTTTAAAATATGAATTAAACAAATGCTGAAAGTTTTTAACCTTTACATAGATTAGGCTCTCATTAACATAAAGTACATTTAAATTGTTCCCCAATGTAAAAAGTAAGATTAAACTTTACATATCTTATTGATAACAGGTGAATAAATCCCCATAAAACTTCAGAACACCAGCTTGATATAATGCTCTTTTAAAATTTTTACCTTACAGACTTGCATACCTGTAAGATATGAGCACATTAGTAGCATCACAATTACATTGATGTTTCTACATTAACCAAGTTTAGCTTTTAAAGAAATGGCAGTACAGTGCTCTAAAATAACAGTTCTAATTTAATCAGTTGTTTAATTTTTATGGTTGCTTGCACAAGAAAAAATAAAACTTAATAAACACAATGTTATGGGTAAACTTATGTTTTAAGAAATTTTTGTCTCTTTAACACATGATTGATTTTTACAATCTTTTACAGAATTTAGTCAAACTTATACAGACGTTAGTAAGTCAATCAGATATCTAACAAAAGTACTCGTGAATGAGTAATCCCATATCAAATTTACTTTACTTATTTATCAAAATATTAGACACATGTATTGAAGAGTGTAAACCATTTTTATGTTGAAGGAAAAGTCCTAGAACCAAGGCATATTAGACATTTTGTAGATATTAATATTTTATCAGATTTTTGAATACCTAGAAAAACTTGAAAGCTTAAATTTAAAGACAATTATTTTTATCTGTTTATCAAATTTAATTGAATTATTTAAATCACGTGAATTGAAGATCTTTAGATCCACTTTTTAAAATTTGTTTTTATGAGTGCTTTTTTTTAATGAGTGCTCCTTATATATATTAATTTGTATATCATATATAAAATATACTGACATATGTATATATAGACATACAACACATAACAAAATTGAGCACACATAATAATAGTAAAGGCCTTGTAGCTTTTCGCAGGTGAAATCTCCATTGCAATGTTTCAAAAAGTCCACAGTTGGTCAAAGATAGTACTGATCAGAAAAACATTAACCGGGCTGGGGATGTGGCTCAAGTGGTAGCGCGCTCGCCTGGCATGCGTGCAGCCCGGGTTCGATTCTCAGCACCACATACAAACAAAGATGTTGTGTCCACCGAGAACTAAAAAATAAATATTAAAAAAAATTCTCTCTCTCTCTCTCTCTCTCTCTCTCTCTCTCTCTCTCTTCTCTCTCACTCTCTCTTTAAAAAAAAAAAAAAAAAAAAAAAAAGAAAAACATTAACCTAGGTCTGTATGATCAAAATCATGAGCTCAAAAAAATATAAAGTATCTAAGGAAAAAAATAAGAGTCCTAGAAAAAATGACTGGCCAGTAATTAGTAAATACCATACAATTTACCTTTTTTTCTCTTAGGCCTCAGATCAGTCTCCTACTAAGCTTGCAGGCTTCTTTCATTTGCCTTTCAAAATAAGTCATGGCTGAGGTGTGGAAGGAGAAGGAAAAAACTGCTTTTCTGAGCAGACACCTCAGGCCTAAGGCATTTTAACCATAATTTTCAGGTTCGGATGTTGAAAATTATGGTACAAGTTTAAGATACAATTCACAAAATTTTATATCTTTACATCTTGTTTTGTCAACAGATATCATACTATGATTTACAATCCTTGTCCAGATTAATGCTCTCGAACACACAGTGATATTTTCACAGGCTACCCAATTCAAAATTGGTGAAAAATAAAGACTGAATGATTGGGAAGTTACTTGCCAATTTGGAAGTAGAGTTCTTTAGTTTTCCATCCTAAGTATTTAAGTTCTCTGGCATGAATTATCTGAAATCATAAACTAAACCATTACCTAAACCCGACTTTTAACTGCAAGATTTTGCAATGCTTCAAAAACCCATTCAAATACCAGATTGTTACAAGAAAACATCATCATTTAGACACACATTCAGCTAAGATCATTCCCAAGAAACAATTTATAATATCAACACATTATTACACATGTCTTAAAGGGCCAGAATCAAAGACACAAGACAGACAGAAAGAAGGTCCAGACTATGGCTGTCAGACAGAATCCTTTAAACCTGAGCAGATAAGAAAAAAAATCTCCTACACCAGTGGCACCATAGATGTCCACAAGGGGGGGGCAGATGTTTTAACAGAGGGGCAACCTGAAATGTACAATTAAGGGTCTCCATGGTGACTTTAATGCATTTAGTGTCCCCTTTTTCTTTTTCTCTTTTTTAACAAGACAGTGGTGGCATAATCCTTACAGTGCAGGGAAGGAAGGAGGGAATTCCCTGAAGCAACAGGGCTTCAGCAGCTGCTGGGAGTCCCTCAGTGCCTCCTTTTACTTACAGGATTATCTCCTCTGGTTCGGTTCCACCCCAAGCATGTTCCATCTAGTAACATTTCAGTAGTCAGCTCTAAAAATGTTCCGGGACAGGGGGTGGGGGAGGGATTTATCAAAATTTGTAACTTAAAGTTCGGCTCCTGACCTTGAAGCCAATTAATGCCAATTTAATAATGAGGACAAGGTTTTTAGAAAAAGAAAAAGGGAGGTTAATTGCTTTGGTAACAAAGAAGAAACACAGGGAACCCTGCCCAGAGGTTGTGACTCTCTTGATCTGGAGGGACAAGGGGTTTTAATGGAGTTTCACTTGTTAACCTGGGAGATACTCAGTTCTTAGGTCCCCAGCAGGCATTGCCCTCTGCAGTGGTTATACTCCAGGCAGCCAGCTAGGAGCTTCTCTCATCCTGCTTAACAAAGGGGGGTAAAGTTCATCGCAGTTCCTTAAAACAGAGTCCGAAAGAATATCAGGCTTACTTTCTTTGTTACCCATTTTCACGTCCAATATACTTATGTTTTTACCACAGAAATCACAGAACAAAACACACAAAACAAACAAGAAAAACATATAGAACACAGAACAAAACACAAAATACAGAAACCCGAACTTGAAACAAAAAACATAGGAACAATGCAGCGTCTTGCTAAAGCTCTGAAGTAGGACCACGTACATGCCAGTCATCACATCTCTACCATTCCAGATGAATTCCCTACAGAACAGAACAGAGGACAGAACGATTCTCATTACTGTACCGAAAACGAGTATATGTGAGCCTCCCCAGGACACCTCTATGTCATCACAACAGATGATATTATAACATCTGATATCCTTTATAACGGATATCAGATGTTATAAATGTGCCACTTAATTTTTGAGGCCTCCTCCACCAGGTGATTGCTAATAGTTTTAGTGTGGTGGTTCACCGCAGTGCTCCTGGGACCTAACGCTCACTCCATGACCTTGGAACAGCTCAAGATGTGCACCCACTAGAGTGGCTCTCCAGCCCGGAGCCCTGAAGGGAAGGCCAGATTCAGATTTTCCAGCAGTCTGGTCTTGTGATCTGGTCGGCAGGGTCATCTTGCTGGGGAACTCAAAAAAATTAGATGAGGACACAAAAAAAGAACACTGACTCCAACTAAAATCAAATTGAGGCAAGCTTATTATGTCAACCGGCTGGGCTGCCTCTCCATCCCAAAACAGCAGGAACAAGACAGCAACCCCGCCTTTCCTACAGCACAGCTATATAGCCCAGAAAGTTACACAAAATGGGGGTTACAGATAACAGAACTTTGACAAGCATCACAAAAATGGTAGTTCATTTATTTATTTATTTATTTATTGGTGGCCCCAATATCAGAAATTATGAGGACAAATAGAGCCTCAGAGAGGGTCGTTGTCTGGCCAGGGAAGGCCAAAATTTATGATGTGTCACTAAAGTTTCAGCGAGGGCTGCTATCTGGTCAGAGAGTCAAGCATGGGTGAATTCAAGGCACGGGCAGGCATTCCAAGCAGGTTCAGAATTTGCAGTTATTTATAGTAAAGCCAAAATTAACTTTTTATGGCTTTGTGGCAAGATGGCTCCCAATTTTAATAAAAGATCAGGTTGGGTCTATCAACCCGTGTCCCTTACTTTTGGAAACTACTCTACCACCTCCAAGGTTGTGAACTCCTGAGCATTTTCCAGTACAGATATGTATTCACAGATTTTCTAACTCTTCTACTCTAATTGTGTCTTACTTGGGGCAAAGATAATTTCAAGGTATTGTGCTGGATGAGAGTGGAAAAATTTTTGTGCAGCACATATTTGCATACACATTGGATTCATTATCTAATTTTCCATTCAAAATACTGAATCCATGACACTAACCAAAACCAGACTAGACTCTGACTACTAATTCTAATATGATGGAGAAAAACAACCCAAAGAGAATAGAAATAGAAGCAGTTCAGAGTAGGCATGGTGTATAGTTAGACTTGCCTTTTGCCTGATAAAGTGTTGGTGTTATAAATCTAGTCAATTTTTAATTGAAATAGTTCTCCATGTGTTTTTAAAGTTAACAAATATGTGAATTCCTGTCTCCCTTTCTCTGAAGCCTATTCAGCACATGTATTTTTTAGGTTCACATATAGAATCCTACATGGTATCACACATACATTCTTATGAGGTGGCTGACTTGGCAGATACAAATCGTAAAAAGAGATCACTCCTCCTAAACACTGTTTTAACAGAAAATTCAATCTATGTGTTTGCTTCCTAGTTGAACAACATTATACATAAATACAAGTTCAGTAAAATAAATACTTTTGTATCTGTGAAAGATATATATTTCATGATGAATTTCGATTGGCATATGTATTACTAATTTTTAATGTTCCTGTGTGTGTTTTGTGTGTGAGTGTGTGTATATGTATATATATATACATATACACACACTCTCCAGATTTTTCAAAATATTAAATATATATGCCTTATTATACACTCCCCACATTCATTCATGTTCATGTATGTGGATTTATAATAAACTTTTCACAAGATTATTCTCAAAAATATTCATCCACCTGAAATACATATTTGTCTCCTAGTACTGAAAAATAACTTTAGTGAATGGTGCACACAAATCCTAATATTTCTACAGTATCTGACCCAGTTTAACATTAATGCAAGTAGATTCCTATGTGACAAGTTGTGTATTTTGACGTTCATTTTTATGCAACACTAGTACATTACTATTTCTTCAGTTTATGCACATCATAAGATATATATTTATCCACAAGTTCATAAATTTATAGACATTTGTTTCACTTTCAATTACTTCCTGCGTCAGAACACATGTATTCCTCCAGGGTTCTTTTTTTTAAAATTTTTATTGTTGGTTGTTCAAAATATTACATAGTTTTTGATATATCATATTTCACACTTTGATTCAAGTGGGTTATAAACTCCCATTTTTACCCCGCATACACATTGCAGAAAAACATCAGTTACCCATCCATTGATTTACATATTGCCATACTAGTGTCTGTTGTATTCTGCAGCCTTTCCTCTCCTCTACTATCCCCCTCTTCTTCCCTCCCCTCCCCTCTTCTCTCTCTACCCTCTCTACTGTTATTCATTTCTCTCCCTTGTTTTTTTTCCTCTTTCCCCTCACTTCTTCTTGTATGCAATTTTGTATAACCCTGAGGGTCTCCTTCCATTTCCATGCAATTTCCCTTCTCTCTTCCTTTTCCTCCCACCTCTCATTCCTGTTTAGTGTTGATCTTCTCAGGCTCTTTGTCCCTACTCTGTTATTAGTTACTCTCCTTATATCAAAGAAGACATTTGGCATTTGTTTTTCAAGGACTGGCTAGCTTCACTTAGCATAACCTGCTATAATGCCATCCATTTCCTGCAAATTCTATGATTTTGTCATTTTTTAATGAAGAGTAATACTCCATTTTGTATAAAAGCCACATTTTTTTTTATCTATTCGTCTATTGAAGGGCATCTAGGCTGGTTCCATAGTCTTGCTATTGTGAATTGTGCTGCTATGAACATCGATGTAGCCGTGTAGCATGCTCTTTTTAGGTCTTTAGGGAATAGACCGAGAAGGTTAACAGCTGGGTCAAACGGTGGTTCCATTCCCAGCTTTCTAAGAAATCTCCATACTGCTTTCCAAATTTGCTGCACCAATTTGCACTCCCACCAGCAATGTACAAGTGGACCCTTTTCCTCACGTCCTCACCAGCACTTGTTGTTGTTTGACTTCATAATGGCTGCCAATCTTACTGGAGCAAGATGATATCTTAGGGTGGTTTTGATTTGCATTTCTCTGACTGCTAGAGATGGTGAGCATTTATTCATGTACATGTTGATTGATTGAATGTCCTTCTCTGAGAAGTGTCTGTTCAGGTCCTTGGCCCATTTGTTGATTGGGTTATTTGTTATCTAATTGTCTAATTTTTTGAGTTCTTTGTATACTCTGGATATTAGGGCTTGATCTGAAGTTTGAGGAGTAAAGATTTGTTCCCAAGATGTAGGCTACCTATTTACTTCTCTTATTGTTTCTTTTGCTGAGAAAAAACTTTTTAGTTTGAGTAAGTCCCATTTGTTGAATCTAGTTATTAACTCTTGTGCTATGGGTGTCATATTAAGAAATTTGAAGCCCGACCGCACAGTATGTAGATCATAGCCAACTTTTTGTTGTGTCAGACACTGTGTCTCTGATTTGATATCAAGCTCCTTGATCCATTTTGAGTTAACTTTTGTTCATGGCAAGAGAAAGTGATTCAGTTTCATTTTGTTGCATATGGATTTCCAGGTTTCCCAGCAACATTTGTTGAAGCTGCTATCATTTCTCCATTGTGTGCTTTCAGCCTCTTTATCAAATATAAGATAGTTGTAGTTTAGTGGATTGGTTTCTGTGTCCTCTATTCTGTACCATTTGTCCAACCGCCTGTTTTGGTACAGTACCATGCTGATTTTGTTACTATTGCTCTGTTGTATAGTTTGAAGTCTGGTATCACTATACCGCCTGATTCACAGTCTTTTCATGAGACTTCATTCCAAACGCATTATTTTCTATTTCCATAATCACCTTTGAAGCAAAACTCACATACACGTCATGATCAACCATAACCCTAATATTACCATTAGATGTATAACTGGTTGGAATGAAGGATTGTACATCAATATAGATTTTTTGTATATTTTCAGATATCAATTCAATCCATTATTTAAAGTTGGAAAAAGTTATATTATTTGTTCACAGTATGGTCTATTCATGCATTATGTCTATATTCATAGACACAGGGTACACCTTTTTATACCCCCAATACTTATTTATACATCTTCAAAATATTGCTCCCAGAAATGGTGGAAGAAATACTCATATCACCTGATGTACATATACATTTTATCAAAGTAATATTCTGGACACAATTACAAAGATCACACTTAAGTTTGTACCAAAGCCTAAATGGAAAGTGAGCATGGATCACGAAAAACATCCATGTCCAGGTTGCCTAATGCTCTCAAATGTCAACCCGATTGGTGACTACATATTTGTTTCTTCCTAAGATTATATATTCAACATCAAGCCAGTTGAAAATGTCTAATCCTATCACTCAGTTTATACTTTGCCTGATTTCCTAATGTCTCTATTATTATCTGCTTTCCTTCATATTTTCCCCAGTTCATCATTGTGACTGACTCTTCACATGTGCTCACATTTACACTCACTCTGTACCCAAAACCCTATTGCTAAAGATTTTTTGGACCAAATCCTATATTCACTCTTCCGACTAATTCCTAATCCTACCGACTATCCCTTTTTGAGTGGATGTTCTCTTCGACATTTAATCATCCAAGGTACAAGGAACGCTACCATTGTATATTGATTAATCTGAGACATCTGTGCAGAATGTAATTCAAAGCTAAGTATCCCAGTCAAGGGCCCAAAGACCTTCTGGGCTTCAAATTTTACCTAGATTTCTGTATTCATACTTATATTACACTTATATTCCTATGAATATTTCAGGTTCCCAATACCATAATTCATCCCGTAGAATGATTCCTAACCCAAATGGAACATGATATTAACCCTAACCATACACTGTTCCCTCAATCTAACTTTACGAAAGAGCAGGGACAGAGTTGGTCTTACAATACAGGAATTTAGAGGATCCTCCACCTGCTGAGAACCTCAAAGGTCAACAAAGAAATGATCCCTGGAGAAGATATAGGCAGCTATGAAGGACCTGTGAAAGCAAAAGTCATATTCCATGGCAAACAACTTGGTCAGATGAAGGGATGTGTCTGAATCAACATTTCTCTTCTTAATGTATAGAAGATGGACCAAACCAGGCTTGAACTCTGGTGTGATTCCCCTTACAGACTGAGTTCTGGAACTGACATCAGA